>NC_137502.1:21439555-21444555 GCF_041902795.1 Electrophorus electricus
ACAGAACAACAGGCAGGAAACAAAAGCACAAAGAGAAGCCCCATCATCTTGTCTAAATATAATGGAGCAGGGACTCAGAACTTCCAGATATTCTTGATCTGAAACAGTTTCAGTTTAAAGGTCCTGATTCAGGCCAGTGAAGCCCCCTGTCTCCCACTTCCTCATCGCCCAGTAGTTTCCAAAGGCCCCAGTAATACCTGAGGCTCAAACTTGGAATGTTCAGCAGGCAACTATGTTCAACATTTCTGAAGCAAACCTACAGTCATTGGTGAATGGAGGTTTGAATTAGGAAATGTGGTTTTCACTCTAACTTTGGCTGTTGTGAGCATGTTCTGGGTCTCCTTTTGTAGCTCACTGATTTGTATGTAATAATTGTCTGCTACACCCACTCCAGCACACAAATGTAATGTGTGCTGGAGTGCATATATGTGTGTCTCCTGAGTGTAACATGATGATCAGCACTGAAACCATGTTGTACAGCATGAATGCGTGCAGTGACAAGACGCATTAGCATCAGAGGGAGAGAGAGAAAATGAAAGAGAAATAGGACCATAGAGAGAAAGAAAATAGAGAGAGTAAGATAAAAAGAGAAAATCATACTGATTACACCTTGCATTAACTTTTTAGTGCTCAGATCACGTTTGAATTTCATTTGGCTACTTGAAAAGCCAGGTGTAAACACCCACAGGATGCACTGTGAATTATGATCATATCACTCAGACCATATTCCTAATGTGGAGAAATTTTGACCACACCATGTCCAAATGCAGGTGTGTCTCTTTTTTTTTTCTAAATCAATGGTCGCACTTTCTCACAAATTAAACTGAATGACTGGTGTTGTACACAAATGAATGATTTTCTGTATCAGTGGAACCAGATACTTCTTTCCCACCAGCTGAGTCTCTTGGCCAAAAAGTCTTCTGGACTTTTAATAGTAGTAGTAGACAGTAGTCGTAGTGCTGACCACTGCAGAAATGAAAGTTGCTGCACAACAAAACATTCTCCTCCATTGATCCACTGTCACGATTCGTTGTCTGTTTTAAATGGTTTCTTCCAATATTTGACAGCATACAATATACTGGTCATATACAGGTAAGCAACCATATTTAGAGTAGAAAATAAAATGGAAATTATGAATGCATTGGTGTGCTTTTTATGTGAGAGACTAAATCGGATCGCACCTGCTCACACTGGGGCAACATTTTAATGAGAAGCATACAGAATCTGGCCAAAGTATATTCAGATTTGATGTGAACATGCAAGGTGTATACAAGCCTAATAAAGCACATGAAATATATCCTCCTGGTCAGTGTTGGGATGGTGGTAGATGTGGGTTAGATGTGCAGGAGACTTTGTTAAGTGTGGGTGTCTCCAAGGTGTCTCCCTCCTTGACTGCATGAGCCCAGCATTATTTACCCAATGAAGCATATACCCAATACCAGGCATTCTGCTTCTCAGCTCACTTACATACTGGCTTAAACCTTACCAACCAAGGCTTTTGTGACAAGGTGTTTAAGCAGGATGTGGGGACAAGTCGCATAAAAAAGAATACACGTTTTATTTGCACATATAACACATATGACATAGCACACAGGCTATTGGGTTCAAACACCAACAACATAGACACGTAAATTATAGACATTTATACACGTATACTAATAACAATGAGGAGCAGGTGTGAGACACGGGAGGGCGTGGCCACATTCATGAACACACACAAGATGTTCGGTGGGAGGGGCCGTAGAGTGACAGCTTTAGCCGTTCTATAATCAATCAGGCCATCAACATTAAATGTGTACTGAACCACATGGACCATTAAGCTATGTTGAAATACTGTTGAAATATGAATAGCTGTGACATCTCAGAGCAAAACACAACAGTGGATGTGTCAGCACTGGAAGTGACTGTCTGTTCCCATATTTAGAAGCCAGGTGAGGTTTACAATATATAACCCATGTGCAAAATGAATATATGACCAGGAATATATGACCAGCAATTTAATACATTTTCATATGGTTGTTAGTAAACTGGGTGTAGGTTTTCCCTAAAGTAAGACCTCTGTACTGGGTTTTCTAGAAGCAATGTAATACAGATATCATTTTTAAATGGTAGTGACAATATTATATTGGACACTCTCTCACTTAAGATCTTAACACTACAATAGTTTTGGGAAATGTGGCCCTGATTGGTATTATGTCACTGTGGAACGTAATTCCAGGTATGAAATGAGAGGTGGAGTATATAGTGCTCAGTTATCTAATTGCTCGCTTATCTGTGCACAGACCTTCACACACTGCTTTAACAAGGAGAAACCCTCTGCCTAACTATCAGAGCATTAGAGTTCTGAGCCTACACACACACACACACACACACACACACACACTCCTCTCTAACTGTTCCAGATGAGGTTAGCTTGTAGGCTGTGCGATGCAGATTATATATCAAGAATTTTAGTGTAGCTCTACAAGCTATAACAGTAGGTGTTGGACTCTAATAGATGCCATTGTTACATCATGAAGGAACCACTGGTTATGTTACGTTCCAAACCCACCATGGTGAACAGTGGGTTAGATAGGATTAAAGCATTATTATATGAAGCTCAGTGCTCAGATGTTTGGATAACATCATTCTGCTGACACTACAGATGCAATCGCCCAAGAGCTGTTGGAAAGTTACATTAGTAATTATCATCCACAGCATAAATGGCTGTGTGCAGGGCTGCTGTATGCATTCCTGTATGCTGGACAGCATGGTATTTTCTATACCATACATACAAATAAAGTCTCCAGGTTATGGTGCATATCAGATGCATGTTTTGTTTAGTCATAGAATACCTAGAGCATGTTTCTGAATTTCTCTGAACTGTTTTCACAGTCAGGAATCAAACTGTATTAAATGATGGCCTTTGTGTGAAATGCTCCTGAGAGGGGGACTGTCTGGGAGCTCTGAGTGATTATTTGTGGTGCTGTTGTCCTGCAGTTTCAACCTGCGGTGGGGCAGTCAGGAGGGCAGTGTGAGTAGGCAGTGCGTCATGGTCGAGGTGGAGATCTCCTTGTTTAGAAAAGCATTTTGAGGAGACTGAGCTCCAGCAGGGTGACCATATGGCTCAGCAGAGCTTTTGTTCACTTTAACCAGCAGTGTGAACGTTGGCACTGCTACTGCTAATGCCATCACTGCTAGTGCTGCAAGCCATGGAAATGCCAACACCGCTAATGCCACACCGCTGTTAAGTAGGCTCTATTGACAAATGTCACATTGTAGACTACTGTAGCTACTAAACTACAGTCTGACTGTGTGTGTGTAAGTGAATAAGAGAGAGACTGTATGTGTGCGTTTATGAAAGAGAGATTGATATTGTTTGTTAGGGTATGGGAGAGATGGGATAGAGCTCAGAGTTCTTCGTTGTGAAGTGGGAAAGTTTTCTGACTGTGATAAGGCACAGGAGAGGGTCAACCTGGTGATCCAAGTCTCTCAGTGTGCCATCTCCTCTCGCTTGGAAGCAATCGCTCCACATCGATAGCACTCGGAAAGAGAACTATGAGAAAAAGGCAAGGAAGAGGTTCTGTCCTTGACTCTAAATCTCCCCGAAGCAGCTTCTGCTGAATTTGTGCGTGTATGTGTGAGAAAGAGAAATATATTTTTCTCACTCTCAGCAGAACACTGTATTTTTTTAAACTGCAGAGTATGCTTCACAGGTGCACATGCTTGATTTGAGTGGGGCCAGACACGTTCACTGACCTTTGACCCTGTGATGCTGCAGATAGTGTTGCCAGATCAAAATGACAGGATGGATGCTGTGTGTCCACATGTAGAAGTGGGCTATGTTTTTACAAGGTTAATTCTATTTATTATTTCTCTACGTCTTGCCTTAGACTAAAATGATATCATATCTGCATGTGACTATATCGGTAGTTCTAATGTGGAACGATCACAAGGCGGACGCATACACTGAGAAGAGAGGGCTTTATTAAGGGCAAATCCATATTCACAGTTGCAGTCATGGTCCAGGGTCATTGAGCCAACATGGATAGTCTGGGAATACATAGTAAACAGAAAGGAAAACACGAAAACCAAGAAAATAACTAGACAGGCTAAATAGAAATAAACAACACAGGTAGAACAGGCAACACGCCAAAAGTTAGAACAATATGCACGACAGGCTAGAACAACCACTATGGGCAGAGCAAACACAATAGGGGCATGGATAACACACAGAGGCTAGGAATCACAAAGACCAGCAAACTAATATGGAAAAACATAGGGTACACAGGGTAATGAGGACTAACAATGCACAGGTGATACAAATGAGGTAAAGATCAAAACAAGGACTGGAAAAAGAATTGAGAAAATGAACCAATGACATGAGAGGAGCCAACCATGACAGTAGTAGTTTGTTTGTAGGAATTAGTCAATGTCTGTACCTGCTCAGCAGTTGATAGCGCATATCTGTGTATGCACAGCTTTATGTAAATTGAAGCCTGTGTTTGTATGAACATATTTACCATACTTAAGTAGGTTAGAGCGAATCCTCTTCAGATGGTCATACTTATGTAGGTCGGAGTGTATCCTTCTCTTAGTCTCTTTATTGCATTTACCTCATGCACATACCTAATGCATAATTCTGGGTCTATGTGTTTAGGGCTTAATGCACATCTGCTTACAGAATAGCACCAGTTATGAGCTATGGAGAATCTCTCTCTCTCACTCTCTCCTACAGGATTGCATATTTAAACCTCACTGATGTTTTAAAATATACACATGGCCTGTGTTATTGAACGCAGGTCACAATTTTCAATAACACAGAGAGAGAAGCAACAAGAGACAGAGAGGCAACAAAGATGTGGTGTGTGTGTGTGTGTGTGTGTGTGTGTTTGTGTGTGTGTGTGTGTGTGTATGTGTGTGTGTGCGCGCATGCATGGAGACACAGGGGGTGGGGTGTCTTTATAAGGAATGTCTACTCTGTGCCCTTACTGGGTATAACTAGTTTAGCTGTCCATCAT
>NC_137502.1:21449555-21474555 GCF_041902795.1 Electrophorus electricus
CAGCACACTAAATCCAAACTCATTAAAAAGTGTTTCACTAAAGGTCATTGAGTTGAGTGAACATGTTTACATATAGGTATATACCCGTACTCTCTGTACTCTCTGTCTTACACACCGTATTCTCTGTCTTACGCACCTTACATTAGCTGACGTACTAACAAAGGTTTTTTTAAAAATCCCCGTCTTATCTTAACGCTAATAATCTACCATCAGAATAAATGGTTTTTCCTCTTTTATGTGCATCTCTAGCAAAATGGTCCTGATAAGGAAGTGTTGTTTTTTTTGGTTTTCCTATTAAGTAATATTTGTCCTGAAGATTCATATAAACAAACACTCTTTCTCTCACTATCTCACTTTCTCTATCACACAAACACACACACACTCTCATTGCAGATAGTGCCTAAAAATGCCACTGCTCTGTGCTAGTTTAAAGAGTGAAGCAGTACAATGAAATGGCTGCGAGCATCTCCTGCAGGGTGCTGGACGTCACTGTTGTTAAGGTGTGAAAGATCAGAATGCTCCACAGCCTTTAAGTGTGGGTTCAGGCATGCCTGTTTCTAGCCTGAGGACTCAGGCTGGCTCTCTCAGTGCAGGTGCTGTTTCACATTCACATCATGCCCCCCCCCCTCCCCCATCCAAAATATGTGAAGTCTGAGGAGAGATGTTGTACCTGACTGAGCGGAGGAGGTCAGAGGTTCCTGTAGTTTACTGCTCCATCACTCTACATTCAGCTCAGGAAGGGCTTGACCATTAGCTGTTGAGTTCAGTTGGGGTTGCTCAGGCTAAACCTTGGGGTGCTTTTTACAAACCAGTCTATCATTCAAATCATGCATTATCATACCCACTGAGATTATTTTTGACCTCTCAGCACTGAAGTGTGCTAATCATAAGAAAGTCATTTTATTGTCTGCTTATGTGTGGGGTGTGATTTTGAACTAAAGCATTCTAATCCACGCAGAAAGCAGTATTATCATATCTGTGCTGCTGAACTCTGTGTTGCCTGCCACCCATGAGGTGGAACAGAGACGTGTTTAATTTCCCCAGCCTGTGTTCACTGCTACTCTCCAGTGTAGTGCTGTTTGCCTGTCCTACCTGGCTGTACCCTGTCCTGCCCTGTCCTGCCTGGCTCTGTCCTGTCCTGCTTGGTTCTTCCCTGTCCTGCCTGACTCTGTCCTGCCTGGCCTTATGTAGCGACTCCTGGCAGGTGAATGCAGATAAACTCAAATCTGATTATTCAAATGGTGCTTTCCATGTTTTTCAGGTTTGGGATCAGAGTCACAGCAGGTCTTCCACAATGCCAGCCTGGGTGTTTGAGTGGAAATAAATACTGCATTTGAAACCATAACAAATAATAAAACAGTACAAATCACAGAAATGCATAAGGACAATTGCAGTTACTGTAAAGGCATGTTTGAGCATATAGAGCCATTGTAGAAGATACCTGAAGTCTTAAAGTGGCATATGGCATATAGAGCCTTCTAGACATTTATGGTCCTATAGAGCTTTTTCAGACGCAAATATGCATCTTGGCAGTGCCAAAGCTTTTTTGGCAGTGCAACTATATATATATATATAGTTAAGTAAAAATTCAGTAAATATATTAATGTTTTACTCAAAGCCAGTATCCAAAAGTATCCAAAAGCCAAGAACCTTCCTTTAAAGTTCTGTTTAAAATTTTAAATGATAAATTCTAATGCATTTTGTGTGTGCATGTGTGTGTGCATGTGTGTGTGTGTGTGTGTGTGTGTGTGTGTGTGTGTGTGTGTGTGTGTGCGCGTGTGAGTGTGAGTGTGCGTGTGTACACCACGGTTTCCTTCTGAGATCCAGCAATCCAGTCATTTATAGTTTGCAATAACTTTAACAATGCCATCATCATTAGGTTACCCAACAGTCTATGAAACAGCAAAGAGGTGGTGGGGGAGTACACAGTTATACACACACACTTCTAATGGACGGAAAATGCTCTGCTTTATTATATAATGTCTTTAACTTACAGATGAGGAGGCCATTTAGGTACAAAACTTTTTATTCCTGGACATTTATTTTTGGATCAGGAATTTAGAGACTTTTCTGTGTCTGTGAGGCTATGACAAATGCTGGGGTGTTCAAAGCCATACAGCTTTTATTAGAAATGCGCAGACAGAGTGTGCGTCTGTGAGTCTTTTTAGGCTGCCATTATGTGTTTTGGCTGGTGTTATTAATATGTAGCTGAGCATGGGGTCAGACAGAGCAGAGTTTGGATTGTAGACTAGATTTGTGTTATATCTGATAGACTGCTTGGATGCTGTACGTATATGTGCATGTGTATAACCTTAGGCCGGGCTCACATCATCCTCGCAGCACATTATCACTTTAGTGACACCAATGATATTTTTCACTAAGTTTAATGATGAGAGAGACAAATCTCAACAAATCTTGCAAAATCTCTGATAAAAAAATACGCTTATATGTGGTAAAATCTGTTCTTCAGAGATCACACGTCTGTCTCAGAGATGGAGATAATGAATATGAAATATTGTGAACATAATATTTTGCTGTTTTCCGTTGACCTCTAGGAAGAATTATGAAGGCCCTTTGCACTCTGCTATTACAGACAGACAGTGAGCACCTGCTCTGTCTGTCTATAATAGCAAAGTCTATGCACGCTACATTGAAGGGTCTGCTAGCCATGTACAAAATGACAACACAACTGTGCCCTGACTGAGACAGTAGGCATACTCTGATCTGTACTGATGATGTTCTCACTCACTCTCACACACACACACACACACACACACACACACACACACACACACACACACACACACACACACACACACACATACACACACACACACACACACACACACACACACACACACACCCACATTTTACCTCTGTACCCTTCTTCAGCTTCTTGTTCATGTCAGCTCTTGCAAGCATCATACAGCCACTGTGAAATGCTCAATCAGAGCAAACATTAGACAGACTCAAACCAACCCATAACTGTAATTACAGTCATGGAGCAGCTTGAAGTGCAACTCCTGTAATTGTATATCCTCTCTCATTCTCTCAAACCCAGAGAGATCCAGAAAGCAGCATGCAATTTTTATTATGTGGGAAGTCTCCAAGCGATCTTTATCACATTCGGAATTTTCGCCACGGACTAATCTTTGTGAGCGCATCTGAAGGCAGTGCTGACATGCACTCGAAGATTAACGAATCTAATTTGCGGCAGTGACCTTTCGGCAGCCGAGCTGCAGCGTGCGTAAGCCTCTTAATTCGGCCTGTTAAATCTCCGTTTGAGAAGAGCCCTTCAGATAAGAGGACAAGGGAGATGGAGATGATGCAGCCACAGACACAGCCACAGAGGATGAAAAAACGATAAGGATCATCCAGCCTCACAACTTCAGCATGCAGGGCATAGTGAGTGATGAGGTTAATACAAATGAAACACACACACAAACATAATTCATGCTGCTCTGAAGCATAGACAGCAAATCATTCTGCCAAATTCTGCCAACTGCCCACATCAAAACTGAACTAAAAATGATTCCACTTCCTACAGTGTTAAAACCATATAAATAATTAGATAATGGTAAGTAATTTAGTCTCTCTTCATCTACTCCTGTACTGGATTAATTATTGAGAAACTGCTCGTATGGTACTTGTACTAATGTTGATTCCTGTTGTAGGTTACTTTTGGGTAAAAACATCAGCAAAATGAATAAATGGACATGTCTGCGTGGGATAGAAGAAGACACATTTATTTATCATAGCCACTGGACAATGCAAATACAAATATATGTACAGTCGTGGTCAAAAGTTTTGAGACTGACACAAATTTTGGTTTTCACAAAGTTTACAGTCTCAGTTTTTTTTTAGATCATTTTAACAAATGTTTATATGGTATAGTGAAGTACAATTCTAAGCATTTCATATGTTTTTAAAAACTTTTTTATTGACAAATACATCCAGTTTAAGCAAAGACTTAATATTTACAGTGCTGACCCTTCTTTTTTAAGACTTCTGTAATTTGCCTTGGCATGCTGGATATCAGTTTCTTGTCAAAATCTTGACTACTGGCAACCCATTATTGCATTGAAATTGTGGGTCTATGGCCAGGAAACTCCCCAGATCTCAATCCCTTTGAGAACATGTGGTCAATCATCAAAAAGAGGGTGGACAAACAAAAACACAGAAACTGTGATCAACTCCCAGCAAGAATGGGTTGCCATCAGTCAAGATTTTGCCCAGAAGCTGATATCCAACAAGCCAAGGCAAATTGCAGAAGTCTTAAAAAAGAAGGGTCAACACTTTAAATATTAAGTCTTTGCTTAAACTGGATGTATTTGTCAATAATAAAAAAAAACATATGAAATGCTTAAAATTGTACTTCACTATACTATATAAACATCTGTTAAAAGGATCTAAAAATACTTTGTGAAAACCAAAATTTGTGACAGTCTCAAAACCTTTGGCCATGACTGTAATGTGTATGTATTTATATGTGTGATGTATATAGAGGCTGGTAGTGTGTTTTCATAGTAAATAAAACCCTTTAGCATGCCAGCACTGCACCTCTTTTTACTCACAATCCCTACTGTACAGGGTCTTTGTTTCTATGAAATCACATTCACCTGGGTGAAAGGCTGTGTTGCATGTGTGTGTGTCTGTGTGTGTGTGTGTATGTGTGTGTGAGAATGAAGTCTTTATATAAAATCACATTCTCCAGGAACCTTAGTATCTACGAGTATGCATTTGTGTGTTTTTGGATGCGTGAGTATAGGACAGTGAACCTTTGTGTAGCCTTCAACTCAGTCAGTAGAGAGAAATCTCCATGCTTTATTCAGATTCTCCACCATGGCTCCTTACACACACACATGCACACACACACATGCACACACATGCACAAAGTGCATACAACACTGAAGATTGGTGATGCTTCATACTCTACAAGATAAAAGTTTTTATGATTTTTTTCTATCATCACTAATTGCTTTTTCCATTAATATTTTCTGTTTAATATTTTTTTTAATATTGAGTCTGTTTGTACAGGAATTGTGAAATTATTCTGGTGCACTTGCTTTATATTTTGTTTTCATGTACCATCAGTTTTTCATCTGTTCATTACTGCATCCATTTGTCACATTAAAAACATCTGTAATGCATGTGTAATTAGTGGAGTGAGGACGTGTGTGTATATGTGGGTGTGGGTTTGCATAGTGCTTTGTGCATGTGAGGCTGTTCAGATGGTTTAAAGAGAGCAATGGAAGTGCAGTCTCAGACAGTTGCTGCCCTCTCCTCCCCAGAACATCAATTCCTCAGCAACAAAAGCTGTTGCATAGCAACTGAAGGGGAGAACAAAAAGTTCCAGCAAATTTGGGACGTTCTGGAGGCAATGTGTGTTTAGGTGTAAACAAATGTGTTAAGAAGTTTTTAGTGACCAGACATAATTATATCTTTTGGGCAGGTCACAAACTCAATATCTGCTTGTTTCATGATTTGTTGTTTTTTTTCCAAAAGTACTTAAGACAAAACCTAATCTAATTTAAACCTAACAAGCATCTGACTAATTTAATCCATTGATTTTTGTGAACTTATGACTTTTGCAGTAATTCAGAGAGGAAGAGTTCTGTATGCAAAAAGCAGTTTAACTCTGCCCTTCCAATCTGGCTTCCAGGAAGCACCCTGCTGCATTTGTAGGATTGTAGAATTGTAGTGTGTTACTTATGGGTGTGCTATGTTATTTGGTATGGAGCATATCCGAACATCTTGTAGAGAGCATGGGAAAAGTGAATCCACTTCTTTCTAAAAGTGTGAAACTCTCCCATGTGTCGGTGCTAGTTTGAGTCAGACTGGGCCGGGTCTGTCCCTCACCCACTCCTCTGTCCCCATTTACACACCGCTGCTTTTCAGCCATGATTTCACAGCTCAGTCCCCTTTATGCTGCAGTGAAAGGACACAGATTCTTTCCTGCTTCCTCAAGTTCATGGTGTAGTGCAGCCCTGTCCTGGGAAAATCTAAACCTTTGGCATTCTTGCAGCCACAGGGAACAGCACTGCAATGGGGCCTCCAGCTTACACTTACACTTACACTTACACTTACACACACACACACACACACACACACACACACACACACACACACACACACACACACACACACAGGTCTGCATGGAGAGTAATCCTTATACAGTGTGCTTCTATGGTAGCCATTGTCCCCCCCCTCTGAGGCATGCACACTGTCCATGTGTGCATCCATTGTGCTCTGTGTGGGCCTGGCCCTGGCAGCTGCAGTAGGGATAGTGACACTCTTCTCCTAACTAAAGAGATGAGTGGACTGGCTGGCACACACTCGACCCCACGACCATGCAGAACCATGCCAGGCCATTATCCCCTACTGTGCCAGCCATGCAGGGTTCTGAGCTCAACCAGCCCAGAGAGAGCTGCTCTGTCCCACACACAGGGGCCCCTCTCTCTCTGCCCTCTCTTTTTCACACTTTCTCTCTCTCGCTTTCAGCTATTCTCGGGGCATATCAGATCCTGCTGGGAGAGAAAGTGAAGGCTTTGTTTGTGGCTGTGCTCGGCTGGGGCACTACATCCAGCCTGCAGTTTTCCTTTGAGCATTCAGTTCAGAGAAGGACTGGGATATTAGAGCAAGCGAGGCTAGTAAGGCTAGTTTGAAAACCATTTTGGAATCATCAATCTCACATCACTCAGTGACCACAGAGACAGGGGTCATGGTGACAGAAAGAAGGGTGGGGCAAGGAGGGACAAGAGAGAGAAAAAAAAAGGTTAGAAATAAAGAAAATTAATTAATGAAAGAATCAAAAACCAAAACAAAAGGGAAAAATCACAAAAATCACATAGGAGCTAAAATAGAGAACAAAAGTCAAAGACAGTTAAAAAGGAAGATAAAGAGAAGAGAGCATGAGACAAAGAGTGATAGAGAGAGAGAGAGAGACAGAGAGAGAGAGCAATAAGAAAGGGGGTTGACGAGGAGGTGGGGGGGGGGTTGGTTAGTGCAGCAGATCCACTAGCAGTATGCATCTGTGTATTTGAGGGTCTTTTCTATTCTAATGTAGAATTGTAGCCTTGAATAGACTGATCAGGGGCCTTGGTGTGATTAGAGAAAGCTTCAGCCTCAAGCAGAGTGTTGTCATGAGCTACTTCAGCCTCAAGCAGAGTGCTGTGATTGACTGCTTCAGCTACAAACAGAGTGCTGTCATTGGCTGCTTCAGCTACAAACAGAGTGCTGTCATGGGTTGCTTCAGCCTCAAGCAGAGTGCTGTCATTGGCTGCTTCAGCCTCAAGTGGTGCTGACATGGGCTGCCTTATACCGTGCTGGGACTGGAGATCTGCCACCACTGTTGTGGTGAGTTTACGAGAAGAGTGCACAACTCGTTTTTTGGGAAAGAGGAAGACAGAGAGAGAGGGGTAGAGACAGATTAAGAGGTAGAAAGAGAAAAAGAGAAGGCAAATGCATCCTTCAATTATAACTTCAAATGCATCCACAGCTGTGCTACAAGTGGGCGTTTTTTCTCACTCTATTTCTCTCTCTCTCCTCTCTGTTTGATTCTGCTCCAGTTCATGGTGAAAGAACGCTGTTTCCCACCACAGAACAAAAGCCATGATGGACAGAGCAGAGAAGCACAGCAAGAGAAAAGAGGAAAAAAGGGAGGAAAAACAAAGCAAGAGGAGAGAGAGAGAGAGAGTCTGGTTTGACAGTGGCAAGCTTTTCTGCAGATGAAAAGAGAACTGATATAAGGCGGGCCTCGAAGGGCCCAAGCTCTTAGCCATGGCAATGGTGGCCCTTAATGAGGGTTAGTAGCTCTACACGTATTTACCCACTGAAGTTTCATGCCACATTACATCATACACTGCAACTTTTAAAGTTGTTTTACATCAGCTTTGCTCTATAGACACATTTGTTCATTGTTTTTAAATGTCTTTTGTTGCATTGAATATGTCAACTCACAACTCTTTCACCTTAGTGATTTATTTCCAGTGGGCAGAACATTCTAGAGGCGGTGGGATCCATTGGCCCAGTCTATCTATATGTGCAGTGTTCTACAATGGGGAAAATTCCAGTCCCATACCATCCATTTTGAGCTGCTTAAGCAGGAATGGATGAAACCAGGAGACTTTGTAAACAAATAAGCAAATCTCACCTCAGTGGTTCCCAAATCTCAGCTCTGCTTCTATTTGATTCATTAGGAAGAAAGGAACTAGACGTGAAACATATTTCCCTTTTCCCCCAAAATCCCATACTTGTGGTGCAATATGTACAGATGATGCAGATCATGGGGAAGAACAAAGCAACATGTCTGTCTATCCCTAATCTGACAATGGGCGGTTGTTTTGTATTTTCTTTTCAGTGCAAATTGGAAGGAAAGGCCTTTATCAAATGATAAATCGGTGTATCCTTGAAACATCTTGAAAAGAAGTGCATAGGTTACATGAGTTCACTCAAACTCCAGTATAAAAGCTGTACTGGAACGTAGCAAGCAAAGGTAGTTTAGAGAAGTTTGTTCTGTGAAAACCAAATGATGCAGGCTTTTTCCACATACTCTACTAGATGACTCACCTTAAGGAGCCTCTCAGGCTGAAAATATCAGCCATGTGTGGTCTATGTGCTAGTTAATGAGCATACAGTCAGGGGAAGAGGAAGATTTAGAGAACTTAACGACATATATACAACTAATAATGTATTTAATAACATTGCTTATAACTTCCATAATATTGGCAGGATTGAAATCAAAACTACTAGCAGGTGATTAAAGATAATGGAAAAGAGACAGAAAGATAGAACGTTCCTGTTTATTCTTGGTGATTACTTGACAAAGTATGTATTTTGCAATAAAATTATTTTTTTATGATTAGGTTCCATTTTTAAATGTGTATAGAAGCAAATTTTTTAAAAGTATTATGGTTTACTGTCACACTATGTATTATCTGGCTACTGTTTTTGAAGTGTTTGCAAATTCTTTATTTCTTCTAATGTCTGTAATTCTGGTTTCACTATTGCAGGCTTTGTTAATTTAGCACACAAAGTACCTTAACAAAAGAGGATGGATATATTGTTTAGACGTGTACAGCATGGTGTGCATGGCAGCGGATGTGCTTGGAAAACTGTTTGGAGTTGTCGATTTTAATTGGCGATTCAATAGCTACAGGAAGTACATCAACCACCTCTGCCATTTTCCCACTCAGATTTCCCACTGAAGGGTCATCATGCATAAGAGCAAGAGGGAAAGAGACAGCTGAAAGCCACCAGCATTTACCACAGCTGCTACTCTCAGTTTGCTCTGCTGTCATTCTAAAACTCTAAAAGTCAGAGAAACCACCAGCTGTATATCAAACAGCTGCTATATTTCTGCTGTTTTTGTGAAATCATCGCATTAAGATCACCAAGGACCAGGGAATAAATTAATGGAATTTTTATAGCCATAGCTACATTATATTTGGCCAAGATGCCTTGTAAACTGTGAATCTTGAAGGCCAGTTTAGCCAGAAGGCCCTTTCACTAGACTGGATGGCTAGATTTTCAAAACAGGCTAGATATGTGATTACACATATACACTGTAACAAAGGAAACTAAAAATGTGTTGTTGTATGGATAGCATTGTACTGTTAATAACCAGTAAAAGAGTATGTTCAGAGAAACTGGAGTTATATAATAGAACACTTCAGAATACATAGACTACCATATAACAGTAGCAGCTGTAATGGCATGATGGACACGCCATAGTAAATGGTCAAAGATGTATAAAGAAAGTAATTCAGAGAGATAGCACATGAATATCACTTTTGTGCTGAAACCACCTCTGGCTTTCAAGTAGAATCTGCTACATCTGGCTAAAGCACAGAAAGTCACAAGTGTACCCTGCACATGGACACACCAATTAACAAAACGGATAAGAAAACAGCGATAATGGTTTTTACATATCAGATAGTGGAGTCTTGGCGGAGAACTAACGAAATTCACCTGGAGAAGAGCTAGCCGTGAGCAAGCTAATGACTTCTATTGACTACTGCTGTAAACCAAAAGCAAATGAAACCTTCAAGAGATACAAAAAAAGTAAGGCCAATTGAGCCCTGGCCAGCCCCATGTAGAGAAAATTACAGCTTATGATAATATACAATAAGGCTACAATCACTCACCTCAGAAAATGTAGGCTTAAAATTAGCCATGCAAGGAACAGGATGTCATGGAACGCTCGCCTCCTGCGAGTCACTGGATTTGGCCTGCCACATGAAGTGAGAGGATATTTGTTTGTGGCCACACCTGCACACACCTGCACCTCGTCTTGTCTGTGTATATAAACCCTTGTTATTGTGTGTCACGTGTTGGTCATTGTTGGTGTAGTGTGTTAATGTTAAGGTTAGTCTCATTATTGTTAAAAGTGTTCATGTTCATCTTCATCATTCGTGTTATATGTGAGTGCCAGCATATCGTATGTAATAAATGTTTGTCCATGTCAAGAGAGTCTCTGTGTCCTTCTCCACGCCCTTCGGCACTCAGGCCACCACATTACAGAGGAAGATTTAGTTTGTGGATGGTCAAGAAATAGTGTTCAGTACCATTGTGTCAGTTTCCCTCTGGCGTTGCAGTTCCCATTGTTGTGCGTCTCATGTGGTTTTGGTTTGATTTTAGATTCAGTTTAGTCTCGGCCCTGCTTTGGGCTTTTGCCCTACCCATGATTATTTTCACCTATGTCTTGTTTACCTTTGTTAAACCTCTCATTTTCCAGTCTGTGTTGCGAAATTGCTCATGTGCTATACTTCCTGTTTATTGTTGTGTGCCTTTTTTCATGTGCCGATCTCTCTACCAGTGCTTTTGACATTTAGTTTTCCCTTATTTTTCCCTTTTTCCCCAATTGTTTTTTGTTTCAGTGCCATCCTAATTTTTCACATTTATATTTAAGGTCCTCAGTCCAGTGAGAATGAGGGTTATTTTCATACTCTTCAGTGTACTGGAGAAGCTCATGAAAGCCTGGCCCAGCAAGGCCACCATGGACTTGCCTACATCAAGGGGTTTTTGGCTTTTCTCAAAGAGAAATATGCTGTTCCTCAGAGGGATTTAATTGTGAAGAACTCTTTGAAAATGGAATGTGTGCCTCCAAGCCTAATTCCTGTATGGCCAGTAAGTGCTTTCCTTCCTGCCCTACCTCTACCATAGGGGGCTGTGGGCTGTGTTCAGAGATCACTCTTTCCACTTGCTCATGACAACGTGTTCCGCTGATCATAGTCCAGCTGCTTCTGCTACAATGCCCATGGTCCCAGTGACTGCTACTCCACTGCCTGCGGTCCCAGCTATCTTGACTCGTTTTCCCATGGCTCATGTGGCTCTTGCCTCCTTGGAGGTTCCAGTTCTTGGGCCCTTCAAGAGCTTACAGGGCAGCAAGTCCATGGCAGCATGTTCCTTCTTTGCAAACTTGCTGTACTGTAAGATCCTTGATCCACTGACTGAAGTCATCTGGCTATTACACATGTGTCTGCACTAGAGATGTGATTACTGGTTGAGGATTTGGCACTACCCTCATGTGGAGATAGGGATCATTGCACATATATAAAACAGTATGGAGTTAATCAGTATTATGGCTAGTGTAAAAATAGCAGGCCAAATAAGAGTAACTATCAGAGACTAAATATGTGTTAAAGAGGCAATTTTCACTTTGGACAAATGTAGAGATGAAAACATTTTCATCAAACTAAGCATAGAAAAACTCAAGATGGCAAATTGAAGTGTTGTAAATCTATCACAGGTTGACATCCAAGGGTTTACAAAAAGATCCAGTAAAAGAAACAGTACAATCATAATGGATACACATAATGGATACACCGAGACCGCCTAAGGGGCTACAGAGGTTGCTAGACACAGTTAACTATGTCTAGAGACTTTGCGAGTACTTATCATACACTGGTCAGGGTCTAAGTCAGCTGAGATCGTATTTCAGTGTGACTCAGAGACTGGGCATGGAGCGGCATTCATGCAGGCAGGTCTATGGCAGCAGAGCACTGTGCACAGATTGAAAAATAGTGTTTGGCCATCTTTGGCATGGTGTAATCCAATCAGTTTAATCTGATCACAAGCCCTTGGAAACAATCATGAGAAAGCCACTACTCAGTACAACTTGGAAGACTGCAGAGAATGTTGTTGCGATTACAGATGTGCAATATTTACATCACTCATGTATGTAGAAGACACATTCAGCAGGGCATGGTGATGGATTAGCTGAGTCTGAAATAGAAACTATACACATGATTCAGTACTTACCCTTATCCAAGGAAAGACTACAGGAATCCAAGATGAGACAGAGAAGCACTTAAGCATATCATACATCAGGGATGGTCTAAAGAGAAAACACAGGTGAAGGATGAGGTGAGACCATTTTTAATGTATGATGAGCTTAGTGCACAGTATGGTGGGATATTCAGAGGGAATCGGCAGTTATATCTTCCAGTCTAAAAAATTATACAGAGAATCCATTCATTACATTAAGCCACTGTATGCTGTCTTCATAGAGTCAGATAATGTATATAATGGCCTAGGATGCATGTATCCTTGAGAACATGTATTGGCCTATTGGTGTGTAGTGTGCATAGCTCTTTAACAACGATGCTTCAAGCCTCCCTGTTCAAACAACCAAGGATTTTGCAAACTGAAGTTTGTTCCAACTTTGTGCAGAGCAGTAGCTTAAACACTACACACTTGCCAATATAGGTTCTCAAAGCTTCATGCATTGCAGGCCAAACATTCTCTGATACACAGCAAAAAAAAAGGGTAACAACAATGTTGTAACAGTTTCTCACAAGATAAAATCTCACCATGCATGCTATGGCATCCAGATATTGTGATGTCAGGCAACGCACTGCAGTACTATTTGCTGGACTATTTCATATAGTTCTGTAACTGGGATTTTGAGCATGTGGCATCGTCACCTGCATATCCCCAAAATAGAATTTACATTTACAGCATTTAGCTGACGCTTTTAACCAAAGTGATAAACTTAGATCACTACTTAGCTGTTCTAGAACTCAGCAACACAGCAAAGTAAATGTAGAAAAACTACTTCCGATGTGTAGAAATTATTTTCTACACATCAGAAGATCTACTTCCATCTACTTCAGGACATGTACCTACTGCATTCAAGACTGCCATGGTGGTACCAATCCTAATGAAGGCCACACTCAACAGTTCTGACATAAGCAATTACAGACTGGTATCACAACAATTAGTTGTTCTCAACTCATGTTTCAAACCTGACCCAGTATTGCAAATTTCTCCTTTGTACCATACAAAGGATTTGATCCTTTCTCTCACAGGAAACTACCCTGGTGCTTGTGCAGTCATCTCAAAGCTAGACTGCAGCAACTCACTACTTGCTGGTCTTCCTCTAAAGGCCATCAGACCTCTAAAACTGATCCAGAATGCAACAGCACAGCTAGTTTTCAATCTTCCAAAGCTCACATATTACCTCCCTGTTGCGTTCCACTCACTGGCTTCTGATAACTGCTCGCAACAGATTTAAAACCCTAATGCTTGCCACCAAAGCCAAAAAATGGACCAGCCCCTCCCTACATTATGACAAAGCCCTATCTGTACCTCGAGTATTTTGAACCTCAAGTATAGCTCAGCTTGAAACACCATACTTCTCATGGAAGACAAGCATAGAAACAATTGCCCTGCCCAGATGGTTGAACAAACTTCCGCTGGCCATTTGCACAGCATAGTACCTTGCAGTCTTCAAATGCAGACTGAAAACGTATCTATTTGTGGAATATTAGATTGTGCAAATGTCTTAAGAATAGACAGTTCAAAAAGATCTGACCTTGCAGACACTGGACATCAAGTTGACATCAGAAAGATCGTGGTCTCTAACTTTTGACAGGTGATGAATTTTAGTTGAAAATTAAAATCAGGTTGACATCAAAACCCAACGATGGCTTGACATCAAGCTCCAACATGGACAGATGTTGATTTTCAGTTGGAAAACAATGGGTTGACGTTAAACTCCAACATTAGATAGACACAGAAATTTGGTTGGAAGTGAAAATCATGTTGATGTCAAAACCCAATGGTGGCTTGACATCAACTTCCAATGTTGAAGGTTTAAAACACACACACACACACACACACACACACACGCACACATTATATATATATATATATATATATATATATATATATATATATATATATATATATATATATATATATATATATAATCTTAACAATGTATTACTCAAAAGCATTAATTTTAAGCAAAGTGAACACACTTTAAAATCTTAATGAAATTGGAATATACAACTGTTCAGCGGTTTTACTGGATAAATGACAGGCATGTAATGGATTATCAAAATAACCTATTGTATATTTTTAAAGAACCTGCTTATCATATATTTTTAAGAAGATAATTCACAAAACCTTGAAAAATTTAATTTCAGAAAATTCTGTCCAGAACTCATACCCCACTTTTGGAACCAGCTAACACATTTAAGCAAGTTTCTCGGCCACCTCTGCCTGGGACACACTTCAAGCAGAAGGTAATGGCTGCCACAATGTTTGACTGATTCCTCTGCAGTCCTCTGGATACCCTCGGCAAGAATAATTTTAAATTGTAAATCTATGGGGAATATTGGATAAAATATGCCACAGTAAGAAGTAAAAACTTTACGTTGAAAACATTCTCAGGAGCCATGAACATTTAACACATTTTTACATGTACATACTGTGACTGCTCAAAAGTTAAATAGATTTCAACTATGAATGCTGTTTTATATGCTGTCAATTATAGTTCTGGGGGGGGGCTAACCGTGACGGATCAAAACCATTCAATACCATTAAAACCCATTTAAAAAATATTTGGATGTTTTATGGGTACAACTTTACTAACAAAAATGACCAGCCATCAGTCCTGTTATCTGTTAGCTAGCTAGCTAACGCTGCTAACTAGATAATACCACTGTCTAGCTAGTTAATAATGCTAGCTTGCTATGTCCCATATTAAAACATGTAAACTAACAAGTAAAAATTAAAACATGTAAACTAACATGTCACCGTACATGACCGTCCAAATTTAGAAAAGACAAAATGTAATGTACTGGTGAAAGGTCTAAGACGGGCATCTTACTTCTGTAGCTTTCTGCCGCATAACGTCAGGGCAGCGAAATAAATTAGTTAAATGGTAACACAACTTGTTTCAAATTTGTTCGAAGTTAGTTTTGCAACATCCAAGCCATTTAAAACTTTGTGAACATTTTTTTGTGTTAGCAGCTTTTTGCTATACAAGACAGGAAAAGACATTCCCCTAAATTGGGTTTTCCTTGTCATTACTCCATCTGTAATAAAGTATGTACAATGACATTTTCATAAATGTCATTGACTGTTTCCTTGTCATCATAGCACTTTGATAAATTAACTAAGTTAAGTTAGGTAAAGTAACTTAACTTTAAGTTAAGTAAGTTAACTTTGGAGTTTTCGGTGTTTTTTGTCTCCATATGTGTTTTACTTTAATGGGTGTCTTTAATGGGTTACTTACTTGAAAACTTGTGTTGTTTGCTGTACCATTCACTGTCTCCAAAAGGCTGAATCAGTCATCAAACACAAACACACACACACACACACACACACACACACACATACACACACACACACACACACACACACACGACTGACAAAGACCACTGATCAATGATGCAAACCTGTCAAAGTTCACCTGAGTTAAATTTAAACTTAAATTAACATGCTTTCACCGCTTAATTATGCAGACATAATGCTGTTGTGACTGGTCACAATCACAGCTAGCCAAGAAAAAAATGTGCAAGCTTGAATTAGGTAAATACCTGGGTATGTATATACAGGAAGTCTAAATGCCTCAGTTACTTGAGTGGTCTTGAGTTCCAAAACATTTGTGCATTTTGTAGGGGTATCTCTTTCATAAAGCAAACATAAGTAGTTTGTATTGTTTGCAAACAAGTTTCTACATACAGTTTATTTCTTTTTTGCACTGTTTTCAGTTAAATGTGCCACTGGCATAAACACTCAGGGTTATTGCAGTATATATCAGCATTCCTTGAGAAGGACAGCAAATCATACATGAGGTTCAGGGCATTTATTTAAGTTAGAAGATAGCTTGAATCAGTGAGTTAGGTTTATATTTTTAACTAATGGGTAAAGCACCTCAAACCATGTGTCTGTTTGTTTCACAGGATCTAAAACCTGCATTTGGGTAATTGCCTTATGCCAAGGGGGCCTTAATGCCCTCTCAAAAAACTGATGGTATTAAAGGCCATTTGGCCTTGCTCCCTAAATTATGAAATTAAAGGCCTGTCAAGATTTAATCTCAGTGTAACCTTCATGCTCAGTGCAACACAGCACAATCATTTGATAATTGCATGACTTCACTAGCAGGCATAAACAGCTGTTGTGATCTTAACTGATGTTAGGCCTTCTTTATCTCTTCATCAGTTGTTTGACCACAGGAGCAGTGCTAGCTGGATATTTTTGGGTGCCAGACCACTCTCAACCCATTTGTAACACTGACGTGTAATACGCACAAGCAACACAGCTGTACCTGATAAACATGTAGCATGCATCATTCACCAGATCAACACTCATGGCTTACTTCACTACCCTGTTAAAGCTTGGTTGATATATAATAGTATCTGATCCTATGGTCAGAAACCGACCAGGTATGAATGGGGCAGAGGCTAATGGATTGTGTATGGCAGCACATGGGTTACATGAACTACAGATCTCTAAAATGCATAAGATAAAATTATAAAATAAAGTATAACTAATAGTCAGTGATTGCAGGTGCAAGGTACATGTTTCTAATAAAGTGCTGCTTCTGGTGATGTGGCTAAGTGTACTTTGAGGAATAGGTAAACATACTCCACCTGCCTACTCCATAGTGTTTTAAGAGCTGCATGAATTAGCACACAGATGTTATTACTGTTATTAATTTTGTGACGTACCATTATGCTTAGCACAAAAGTGAACATATGGTACAAGTATTATGATTGGCTGAGCAGATACTAATTACTGTCCACATTTCTGCAATTCCTCAGTCCTTGTGTCTATAGTGCACATAGACACACCTGCACTTATATAAACGTATATTTGTTCTTTCAACATGCTTTTGCATCCCCGAAGCATGGAGCAGTCAGTATGTAGGTCATTACAACTGGAAGATGGAACCATCATCCTCATTTGTCTAAATATTGATGTTCTCTTGGGTTAACACTTACAGGTGCAATTCACAATAAATGCTGTTTAGGTATAAATGCTAAATCCAGAGAGCCTTCAGGAGGGATGTAGTGTGACAAAGCAAATAAGATACAAACTACTGTGTTTTTCTGTTACTGCATCTTGTGGTCAAACTTTCTCCTGTTTCTATCCCAAGGCATTGACAAACTGACCCATTTCCTAAACAATGAATGTTTTCTGCTTTCCATGAGATGATGAAAAAGATGATGATCTATTTTCTAAACGCATTTTCAGGATGGACTCTGTAAAAAGGGCAGTTTCTCTGATATTACACACATACAGTGGTGTGAAAGTGTTCGCCCTACCTAATATCTTTTTTTTTTGTATGTTTGTCACCCTTAAATGTTTCAGATCAAACAAATTTAAATATTAGACAAAGATAACACAAGTAAACACAAAATGCAGTTTTTAAATGAAGGTTTTTATTATTAAGGGGGAAAAAATCCAAACCTACATGGCCCTGTGTAAAAAAGTGATTGCCCCCTAAACCTAATAACTGGATGGGCCACCCTTAGCAGCAACAATTGCAGTCAAGCATTTGTGATAACTGGCAATGAGTCATTTATAGTGCTCTGGAGGAATTTTGGCCTACTCATCTTTGCAGAATTGTTGTAATTCGGCCACATTTTAGGGTTTTCAAGCATGGACTGCCTTTTTAAGGTCATTCCACAGCATCTCAATCAGATTCAGATCAGGACTTTGACTAGGCCACTCCAAAGTCTTCATTTTGTTTTTCTTAAGCCATTCAGAGGTGGACTTGCTGGTGTGTTTTGGATCATGGTCCTGCTGAAGAACCCAAGTGCGCTTCAGCTTGAGGTCACGAACAGATGGCCGGAAATTCTCCTTCAGGATTTTTTGGTAGACAGCAGAATTCATGGTTCCATTTACCACAGTAAGTCTTCCAGGTCCTGAAGCAGCAAAACAGCCCCAGACAATCACACTACCAACACCATATTTTACTGTTGGTATGATGTTCCTTTTCTGAAATGCTGTGTTACTTTTACGCCAGATGTAATGGGACATACACCTTCCGAAAAGTTAAACTTTGTCTTGTTAGTCCACAGAGTACTTTCCCAAAGGTCTTGAGGATCATCAAGATGTTTTCTGACAAAACTGAGATGAGCATTTATGTTCTTTCTGCTCAGCTGTGGTTTTTGTCTTGGAACTCTGCCATGCAAGCCATTTTGGCCCAGTCTCTTTCTCATGGTGGAGTCATAAACACTGACCTTAACTGAGGCAAGTGAGGCCTGCAGTTCTTTGGATGTTGTTGTGGGGTCTTTTGTGACCTTTTGGATGAGTTGTTGCTGCGCTCTTGGGGTAATTTTGGTTGGCCAGCCACTCCTGGGAAGGTTCACCACTGTTCCATGTTTTTGCCATTTGTGGATAATGGCTCTCACTGTGGTTTGCTGGAGTCCCAATGCTTTAGAAATGCCTTTATAACCTTTTCCAGACTGATAGATCTCAATTACTTTGTATCTCATTTGTTCCTGAATTTCTCTGGCTTGCAGCATGCTGTCTAGTTTTTGAGGATCACTTTGTCAAGCAAGACCTATTTAAGTGATTTCTTGATTGAGAACAGGTGTGGCAGTAACCAGGCCTGGGTGTGGCTAGAGAAATTGAATTCAGCTTTCCAAAGATGTGATAAGCCACAGTTAATTTATGTTTTAACAGGGTGGGGGCATTCACTTTTTCACACAGGGCCATGTAGGTTTGGTTTTTTTTTCCCCTTAATAATAAAAACCTTCATTTAATAACTGCATTTTGGGTTTACTTGTGTTATTTTTGTCTATTATTTAAATTTGTTTGATGACATTTAAGTGTGACAAACATGCAAAAAAAAAAAAGATATCAGGAAGGGGGCAAACACTTTTTCACACCACTGTAGTTGTTTTCCTATTCTTACCATTACAATCTGCTAAGTAGCATGGAAACAGTTAGGATGCATAGGCCTACTGACCAGAATGCTTAACTTACACATGCAGCTAGCTTACCAGTACCTTATGGATATTGTGCAACTAGTTTTCATATGATTAACTCACAACTGACACCACACTACAACTAGTTTGCATACTACATGCAGCACCATGTTGAGTCTACACAGTGTGCTGATGAATCTTTTACATGCAGTGTTTTTACCTTTTGCATATTTTGCCAGTGCAGACAGTCACTTATGGTTAAGCTAAAACATGTCATTGTGGGTATGCAGAAGGGGAGAGAAACTGGGTTTGAGAAATTAGACTAAGAGATTGGACATAGAAGGTGAGGAAGTAAGGGCAGAGGATAACAGATGAATGTTGGTGGATGTATAGTAAGTACATTATATACAAAGTATTGGTGGATATAGAGAAAGTACAGAGTACACAGAGCCTTTGTGGATGTATAGAAAGTGCAGAGTATGCAGAGCCTGGGTGGATATATAGAAAGCTAGTTATAGTTTCATGTGTGTTCTTTCGCTCAAGCATCAGTTATTGTAAAACATAATTTTATGAATCCATACTTATTCACACTAAAGGACATCATTTAGGTTTCCTGTGAGCCATATGTAGGTTTACTCAAAAAAGGCTTGTTTTTGTGTGGGTATGCATGTGTGTGTGTTTTGCATTATTTAGGACACTAAGATTTTACTTGTATAAAGAACAGTTCACCAGTATGGTTAAAGGTGAAACTTAAGCAGTGTCCTTGTGCACCCTTATAATTGCATTTTACCTTTGCACTGTGTAATTTTTCACAGGAGCTGCAAATTATTTCAAACAATACAGGCATTTTTATTGGTCAAATAATACAGGCATTTTGATTGGTCTTAAAGAACACAAAGACAGCCAGAGGGTCCTTGTGCTTTGAGTAAATCACTGTTTACTGAAATGACAGATTAGTTGCACTAATTTTAGACTCTTGATTTTTTTGACAATGACATTCATAAATATGCAAGCCACTTGGGACCCACCATAATGAATGAAGTATACATGCCAAATGAGCCTTGGTTCTTTTCTAAACAGCAGTATAAATTTTCCATTGATTGTGCACCAGGCTGTTGTTCAAATCAAATTTTAAAAGAGCTGTGTTAGTTAAATATTTGCGGTTTTTGTTTGTACTAGCTATTTGTCCATTTTTTGGTGGGCATATCTTGAAAAATGCCATGGGTGTCCAGGCCAGCTGGATTAAGCATAAGGATCTTTTCCTTACTCTCATATACAAACAAACCCACAAACTCTCGCTTACAAAGGGGATTTAAGTTGAGATCACTGTGTATGCATTTCTAGTGCTGGTTCTTCAGATTCTGAAGATGTTTTTGAATTTGATGAAGATGATGAATGTGCAGTGACAGTGGGGGTGACTGTATATCATAACAGGGAAATTCAACCATTTAGATTTGAGCCAGAGATAGAAAAAACTGACCCAGCCATCAGAATTTGGAATTCCGACTGGTAAGAACCTTAGTCATTATACTGAAACCAATCCTATAAATAAAATTAAAAGTATTACTAAAAGTGATCTTTTCTATTAACAATCTGTCATTTCAGTAAACAGTGATTTACTCAGAGCACAAGGACCCTCTGGCTGTCTTTGTGTTCTTTAAGACCAATCAAAATGCCTGTATTATTTGACCAATAAAAATGCCTGTATTGTTTGAAATAATTTGTTTGATTATCTAGCTAGCTACTGGTTATATTTCAAATTTTACTAGCTTGTCATGAATCTAGGTAGCTACCGAGTTAGCAGTGCTCCCATTTGCTAATAACCAATGTCTTAGCTAAACTAGTTAATGCATTTGCTTTAGTGGCCTAATATATCTTTTTGGTAAGCTAGGTTAATCGTATGTGTCTAGGTTATATGTGTCTAGCCTTAAAATGTATGCTTTCTCTTCTGCTTGGCTGACTTCAGTTAATTAAAAGTGCTTACTGTACATTGTATATTGAAAAAATAAATAAATAAATAAACTGACAAAGTGTTAGCCACTCAAATGTTTGGAAAGATGCTGGCTCATTATGTGAAACGTAGCTAGCTAGGTAAATAACGAACATTAAAAACTTCCCACTGAGCTATTAATGACAATAACTAGCTAAACTGAAATGTTCAGTTATTGTTATTGTTGAAAAACTGATCTATGTCGAATTCGCATTCATAACTATAAATCTCCGTAGATGTAAATTCACACTCAATGTCAGCTAAAATGGGCGAAGTAATTTCACCTTTAGCGTTACTTCCATGCACCCAGATGCTTTTGAAAACCTCTGTTTAGTTTCTTTACATGCCAATATTGTTGGAAAAGCAGCAGTTTTAAGATCAAGTCATCGTGTGAGCCCAGTTTTCTACATCCCATAGTTGTAAAACACTATAGATACTGTAGTAAGCGGATGGTCCTTTCCAATGTGCCCTTTTAAAGTTGACAGATTTTGTCAATTTTTGGGATATTTTAGTATATTCTTTGGGCTATTTGTGCACTGTACATTGAATTATTTCTGCCAAAGACAACACACCTTTTTGTCATTTTGCATCATCTGCCATTGTAATTTATTTATGACTAGACATAATGTTAATTCAAGATGTCTATAATTACATTTTGACTAAAATGAATGATGTCGCGTTTGCAGTTGATTTGTATGGGAGCTTCAATTCAAGATATCTGAAATTCATTATTGACTGTACGGAATATAAATTTAAAATATACAATGATATTATCACTAGTCATAAAGCAAATTATAGATATCTCTGCTTTGTTTTTGATTAGTCCATTGTGTTTGATTAGTTCATGATTTAAAATAGCTTTAATGTATTTTTAGATATCTGAAAATAAGTTTTCACTAGTGCAAATTAAATTGTAGATATCTTGAATGTAAATTATGACTAGCCAAAAATTAATTAAAGATACCCTGAGTTTGATTTAGGATTAGTCTAAAGTACTTTTAAGATATCTCCAAAGAAATTATGGATATCTTGAATGCATTTTTAACTAGATGGCTCTTGTATTTCAGATATCTCAAATGATCATTCCCACTAGTCATAACGTGTTTGTGGATACCTTGAACAATTATTCTGACTAGTCAGATGTACATAACAGATTTATGTAGCCTATTTTAGCATGAAACCCACCTCTGTGACGCAACAAATAATACACCTTGTTAGTTTTAAAGTACTATAGGGTTTACACCCTAACATATGATTGAACTGACTGCTTTGTGTAGTTCCCTTTTAACGTTAATGATCAACTGATCAATTCAAAATGCGTTACACTGTCTGTGATACATTCGATTTCTCAGATATCCAAAAATGTCATTTATACTAGATGTTAGAGAATTAGAGAGATCTCTAGTTATCAATTCAGATTTGTGACGCTTCAAAAGGTGATTTTGATTATGTAATTGAAGATATCTAAAAAATATATTTTGACTCGTCAAAATGTAATTGTAGATATCTTGAATTGCCATTCTTACTAGAAAGATTGTAAATGCAGATATCCTTAATTGTGATTTTGAATAGTCAAATTCTAATTCATACTAGTCAAAACTCATTTGTAGATATCTTAAATTGTATTATATCCGTAATACTGATTATAGACACTACCGACAATACCGATTTGCCATAACTTCTTGAGTTGTTGTCCACCATCTACGTCACACATATGAAATTTATGACAGATTCAGAAAACAGCAGGCAAAGTTAAACAGCAATTTTCCTTGAGTTTGTAAAAAATGTTTCCTAACTATCAATAATCACAAGTTTTGCTGTATTTATGTATTTGTTAGCACCAGCTAATTCATATTAGCTGGTGCTTAGCCATTAATGTGCTGGTCAGACATGGGTAAACAATGTGGGAACCTCACAGAAGCATCATAGATGCTCACAGAGCCATCATAAACATTCATAAATAGTCAGTCAGCCATCAAAGTCACTCACAGATCCACTATAAAATGATACATGAGGTGGTGCTGTTTATTTCCTGCTCATGTGTGCATAAGGCTGACACAGGTAATTTAACATCTGTAAAATAACAGCAGTGTTACACCTCCAGCCAGGTGATGATGCAGTCAAGTGTAAACCTAGCACCATCCACAGCTACAGTGCTTGGGTTGTGGATTGACAGAGCCCTTCCCACCTGCTGTTGTGTTTTTTTAGCTTTTCTATTGAATTGTTGGGTATATTCATCCGACTTTGGACATATTCATCTGCGGCTGGGTGTATTCACTCAACATTAGGGGTATTTATCTGCGGTTGGGTGTATTCATGTGTGGTTGGACATATTCATCTGTGGTTGGGCGTATTCTTCTAATATTAGGGGTATTCATTTGCAGTTGGGCATATTTGTATATGATGTATTAATCTGCGGTTGGGTGTATTTGTCTGTAGTTCAGGAATTCATCCACTATTGGGGGTATTCATCTGTTTAGTTGGGTGCAGAAATACATTACTGCCAGCTGAATGAGCATGTACTTACCATCCCTCAACTCTCTGCACAGACAGAAGCATGTTAAATGCCATATGGCACGATCCACAATATTCAGCAGGCGTCACAAAAAGGGTTTACTGCCCGATGCTGGCATACTTTCATCAAGCTGAAGAATCTACTAGAAATAGCTAATGATGGATTTATCAATGCATTCACTATTGTGTGCCTTTAACACAGAGCTATATTTTCCTTGTGTAAAGTGGGTGTGTTTGGATGTGTGTGTGTGTGTGTGTGGCGAGAGAGAGAGAGACACATTTTGTTTCAGTGTTAGAGTGTGTGTGTGTCCATGTGTGTGGGCAAGTGAATGAATGAATGAAGTAAAGAGAGTGACAGCATGGGTGTATTGGGACAGAGGGACGAGGCATGTTGCCAGCAGGCTGGTCTGAGTCAACGGACCAGCCTGTTTGCCCCCGCCAGCCCCACAGTGTGCAGGAAGCAGGGTTAACACTTCCTCTGTCTCCCAAGAGCAATGGCAGGAGGCAGTCACTGTGCTGTACACTGCCTGCTTTCATTAACGGAGTCAGACATAATCAGATTATTAACGTGCAGACAAGTGAAAAGCCAACAGACTGAACAGGGTCAGGACGTTAAATAGGACAGGGAGTAGTGGTAGTGGTAGTGGGAGTGGGTGGTATGTGTATGTGTGTGTTTGTGTGTGTGAATGTGCGCAAGTGTGTCTGCATAAGCGCGAGATGGAGAGAAAATGGCGCGGCGTTGATATAACTTGATGAAGAAATAGTATGCAGCTGTGAGAGCACTACAAGTGTTTTCTTGTGTGTGTGTGTGTGTGTGTGTGTGTGTGTGTGTGTGTGTACAACGTGGGGGGTTACTTAGTGGTTGCAGATCTAATAGTGTATCTATATATGTGTGTTTGTGTGTGAGTGTCTGATTGCAGTGGTATTGCAGTGAGGCTGAGTCACCGGGCTGTTTAAGCAGGTTGTTTAGAATATGTTGCTCTGTGTGACTGAGTAAATGCTGTTGGCATGGAGCTCTAAGACAGAGCTGCTCAATCCATGTTTCTCAAATACTTGTTTATGGAGATTTTCTGCCTTTACCCAAGAATCTCTGTGATGCCCGTCAACTGAATTCACTGTTTAGTGATTACAAAAACCTGGTTTGGATTTCAAGAACAAGCAGTAAATGTCAGAGATGTAACAGATTAGCTCTGGTAAGAGTTGTTGCATTGTGCTGAAGGATAGCCTTCCTCTGCTGTTACATGTCAATAAGCCCAGAAGCCCTAATATTGTTAAATATCCTCTTTCTGTGTCTTTCTCTGACTTTTACTCACTCTCTTTCTCT
>NC_137502.1:21479555-21529555 GCF_041902795.1 Electrophorus electricus
CTTTCATTCACTAGCCCTCCATTTATTTTTTTTGTCTTGTCTCTCTCTCTCTCTCTCTCTCTCTCTCTCTCTCTCTCTCTCTCTCTCTCTCTCTTTCTCTCTCTCTCTCTCTCTCTCTCTGTGGAAAAAAATGGTTAATAAGGAGCAAAAGTTTGTGAGGAGCTGTGTTTTTGCTCTCTTCTTTCTTCCAATCAGCAGCTGTTAGTTTACAATACACAGAACATAGAAAGAAAAGGGTGAAGTGTTGGTGACACCACAATCAACAGCACCAATTCACATGGGCAGTCTGACTCTCAGACCCCAACAGCACCAATTCACATGGGCAGTCTGACTCTCAGACCCCAACAGCACCAATTCACATAGGGCAGTCTGACTCTTCGCACCCAACAACACCAATTTACATAGGGCAGTCTGACTCTTAGCACCCAACAACATCAATTCACATAGGGCAGTCTGACTCTCAGACCCCAACAGCACCAATTCACATAGGGCAGTCTGACTTTCAGACCCCAACAACATCAGTTCACATAGGGCAGTCTGCCTCTCAAACCCCAAATGAATGCACTGCTCGACTCTGCCCAGCTGTGCCCCAGTCCCCAGCTATCTTCACCACATGCCCCCAGCCACATAGGCCCAGTGTAGTCTGGGTGTATGAGTGACAGTTGCTCCAGGGGTACATGTTTTAAATGCCAGCCATTCATCATCATATGGCCAATCAAATAGCATAGACATGCTGATGTGAGATTCCTGTGCTTATGGCATGTGCAATTGATGCTAGATCTCCATAATTGCCCAGTGATATTGTACTGGCTCCAGATGTCAGCACTGAACTCCTGGTACTGCTGGGCAGTGAAGCACATCTGGAGAAGCTCAGGGTTAAGTGCCTTGTTCAGAGCCATGACAGTAGAGGTCAGAGGATAATTGAAAGTCTGCACTAGAGACCACATGGCACCAGCATTGCCTGGACAGGAGTGAACCTTCAGGACTGCAAGACTCTGTACTATCAGACAATGCTAAGTTAGTGCAGAGGGAGGTAGACTGCAGTTCTATCCTTCATGTTTGCATGAATCTATCAGTTTAGTGATTTGTGTCATATCTGGCTCATCTCTTATGTAACTGTATGGGCAGAGTAACTGTCTCTTAAATTTCTCATTGAAACTGAAACCATCAGAATGCCACAGGATTCACATTCTCTCTGTTCACACACATATTCCTTTTGAAGTCAAGTAAGTATTGCATTCTGCAGAGACCTCTTACACTAGGGAAGAGGATGATTTAGTTTTTTGTTTCGTTCGTAACATCAAAGCCAATCTAAATTCCAAATTAAAATGCTACATCTAGTAATTACCATAGTGTGATTTTATCCACTTATGCTCTAGTTCAAAATAAGTTACATTGTTGTTGCAGTGTGTGTGTGTGTGTGTGTGTGTGTGTGTGTGTGTGTGTATATATATATATATATATATATATATATATATATATATATATATATATATATATATATATATAGAACACGTCAACAATTTTCTAAGTAAATGTATTTCTAAAGGTGCTATTGACATGAAATTCTCACCATATGTCGGTAACAACCCATCCAATCCACACATGCAAAGAAATCAAACCATAGATGTCCATGAATTAAATTATGTGTAACAATGAGAAATGACACAGGGAAAAAGTATTGAACACATGAAGAAAGAGAGATGCAAAAAGCCATGGAAAGTCATGACACCAGCTGAAATCTATCAGTAATTAGAAAGCAATCCTGTCACTTAGTCCAAATTAATATCAGCTGGTTGAACTAATGGCCTATAAAAAGGTATCTCATTACCAAGGTGCCAAACAAGAAACATCTCATAATGGGTAAAACCTGTGTGCACTCGCAAGACCTTCGCAAGCTTATTGTTGCAAAACATACTGATGGCATTGGTTACAGAAGAATTTCTAAAGAACTGAAGGTTCCAGTGAGCACTGTTGGGGCCATAACTGGAAGTGGAAAGAACATCATTTCACCATAAACCAGCCATGACCAGGTGCTCCCCACAAGATTTCAGACAGAGGAGTGAAAAGAATTATCAGAAGGGTTGTCCAAGAGCCATGGACCACCTGTGGAGAGTTACAGAAAGACCTGGAATCACCAGGTACAATTGTTTCAAAGAAAACCATAAGTAATGCACTCAACCTCCATGGCCTGTATGCACGCAAGACTCCAGTGCTCGTTTAAAGTTTGCTCAACAACATTTAGACAAGCTTGTGAAATGCTGGGAGAATATAGTCTGGTCAGATGAGACCAAACTTGAACTCTTTGGATGCCATAATACACACTATGTTTGGAGGTCAAAAGGCCCTGCATATCACCCTAAAAACACCATACCAACAGTGAACTTTGGAGGTGGGAACATCATGGTGTGGGGCTGTTTTTCAGCATATGGCACTGGCACGCTTCATATAATTGAAGGAAGGATGAATGGACAAATGTACTGAGACATTCTTGATAAAAATCTGCTGCCATCTACTAGGATGATGAAGATGAAACGGGTGGACATTTCAGCAAGACAATGACCCCAAACGCACAGCCAAGGAAACTCTCAATTGGTTTCAGAGAAAGAAAATAAAGCTGCTAGAATGGCCCAAGCTAATTGAAAATCTATGGAAGGAATTAAAGCTCAGGATTTGAAAAGTGTTTGTGTGCCAAGAATGGGCCAAAATCACACCAGAGCATTACATTTACCTGACACTCTTATCCAAAGCAACTTGCATTTATGATTGAGTACAACTTGAACAATTGAGGGTTAAGGTCCTTGCTCAGGGGCCCAACAGTGGCAAGTAAAATACCATTACCACTGCCCAAGCAATGTATGTAACTAGTTTCTTCATACAGGAGGCATCTTGAAGCTGCCATCACCAACAAAGGCTTTTGTACAAAGTATTAAATAAATTTCAGTAAGCGTGTTCAATACTTTTCCCTGTGTCATTTCTTATTATTACACATTACTTAATTTATGGACATCTATGGTTTGATTTCTTTGCATGTGTGGATTGGATGGGTTGTTACCGACATCTGGTGAGAATTTCATGTCAATAGCACCTTTAGAAATATATTTACTTAGAAAATTGGTGACGTGTGTGTGTGTGTGTGTATATGTATATGTATGTGTGTGTGTGTGTGTGTGTGTGTGTGTGTGTGTGTGTGTGTGTGTGTGTGTGTGTGTGTGTGTGTATATATATATATAAATAACTTTATTGTGTGTGTGTGTGTGCATGTATAACCATGTGAGGTATATGTGGTGTTTAGATGTTGGTGTGGTATGTCCAGCATGTCTATACATAGTTAGGCACTGTGTGAATATCAGTCATTTTGCACACTGTCTGGTTTCTATGTAATAATTTTCTTATATCTGCATGGCTTACTTTCAGTAATAGTACACATATACCCACACTCACATTGGCATACACATGCACTAAGTGTTTTTATTTAATTCAGTAATGCTATGGTATCCTTGCCCCAAGGCGAATACCGTCTGAAATGGATGGTGGTCTGGGAAAAAGGAATTTTCTGGAATTTAGAGTCATATAGACAGCTCCTCAAACTTTCCCAGCATGAGATGCTTCATCTTATCAGCCAGGATGCAGAAAAATCTCTAACACACACTTATACACATACATACATATAAACACACACACACAATCTGTCTGAGCTGGCAGACAGCAGTCGATGGGCCCAGACCCTGGAGAGATATCTGATCTCGTTAGTTGGGCAAACAGAATTCCTTTTTAGAATGGTGTTGAGGGTGTGGCCCTGTCGCTAATGGAAACTACACTGAAAGTTCATTGGCCGAGCATGAGGTAATTGTATAATTATATCAGATTACAAGGAGGGGGGCATTGGGTACTCCAGATCAGCTCACCATCTCACCATTCAATAGTATGGCATATTTTACGCAAACATTCTAATTTTGCTAATACAAAGTTAAGGTTATAGAGAGCAGTTATAATTATCCAGTTGAGTCTCATTACCATTTCTTATTTGTAAGACATGTTAACAGGGAGGATGTATTTTTTTGAAGGGTAGAAAATGTCTTTCTTTGCTTCTTTCTCTGCCTTTGTGGTCATTCTACTTGCTGAGTTTTAATCCATTGCTCTGAGCTCACCTCCTTTTCCCTGGAGATTAATTACCTGATAATCAGACTGAACAAGTGTTCTGCCATACCGCCACTAATTAACATCACACTCCACGCTCGTCTGCTTCCTTTTTCTTCACGCTCTTTAAAATGGTTTGTGTCATGGTGCTGTTGCTCTGAGTGCATGCATTTGTGTGTGTGTGTGTGTGTGTGTGTGTGTGTGTGTGTGTGTCTGCATATGTGAAAAAAAGCTTTGCCTCTCTTTCATTTACTAATAAAGCATACAAAGTGATAAACGCCATTGTGTCGGTCTGTGTTTGCCTGTGTCATACAGGTGCCTGCATGTCATTATTGCTAAAGACAGATGAAGTTGTTGGTTGGTTTGTATCTGGAGAAGTAAACTGCACCTGTAAGGTCACACTCAATGTTTTTTGCTGCATACTTCAAATGATTAAATATAAAAGTGAAAGTAAAGAATATTTATGTCTGTACAGATCATATATGTGTATAAATGTGCACATGTGGTTTTGTAGGGGTCAGCATGTGAACACTAAATATATATAAATATGTGTACATGTGTGTATCTGAGGAAATCATGGTGTATTTGTATAATTGCAATTGACATGTGTTTGCATGAGAACAGATGCTAGCTCCATCTATAATGTATGCCCTGGGCCATGTCCATTGAGGGTCTAGCACGCTGCCATGGCTGATTCAGTGTTCTGGGCTGCCGTGTTCGTCACAGATGACAAAACTGCTGTAAATTATACATTACCTGCTGTTTGCCCAACTCTCCTATGTGTCCTGATTACAGAAGCAGAACACGGCCTCCAACTACCATTCTGTACTGCCAGCCATCCCACCAGGTAGGGATGGAAGATCCTGTGCTGTGTCATCTGACTGCTTTTCTAGTTAATGCTAAAAAAGCTATTTTCTCCTCCATGGAATTTGCTGGGAAGGATACTCATACACTTGCACATTCTGGACCTCTGCTGGGTGGCTTTGTGAATTGCTCTCAATGAGTGTACGACCCATACTGCCTTCAAAGGCAGCCTTTCACCTCTGCTCCTTTAATCGTCCCCCACCTAACTCCAACCTATGCTCATCTATCACCTACCTAACCTCCACCTTCCGCTCCCTCATCATCAGCTCTTTTGTTATCCTCTCCCATTGATCTGCGAGTGCTAATCTACCAAACCAAGCCAAGCAATTTCATTCATTTTCCATTCACTGCGGGAGCGCTTTGAGCTTTCACGCCCCAAGGCTTATGGGATTTCTGTGGGGAGGAGGATGTTGTTGTTTCCTCATCCCTGCATTCAGTCAGTGTTATAGATCAGAAAGGATATAGCATTAAAGAGGTGCAGAGCCCTTTAGAACCCAGAACACAGAGTGAGATGAGAAAATACTTTCATGGAGTGTCCCCCTCCCAACCCAGAACTGCTCTGTGTTGCCACCCCATTATATGTGTTACATGAGAGAGGTAGAGCCAACACATGTGACATGCCTCCCCCAGAGTGATATGGAGCAAAACATGTGCAACTTTTCAAATGGACACTGACACAACATTATAGAGCAGCTCAAGACTTTTGAAGGACACTTCTGTGGGTGTCACCAGACCACCTCCCTTGAATGGTGTCTAATGATAGTTCTGCAATTAGCACATGGATCATATGTCGAAAGGGGTTGTGCCCCATGGCTGGTACCCAGGTTTGAATCCCCATGAGTCCACCCCACCCCTGGCCAGGAGTCTCAGAGAGACAGAAGGTGGAAAAGCAACATTGGCTGTTGTCTTTGTATGAACCTCCAGCTGAATATAATCTACTCTAGAAATATTGCTCCAGCTGACCGAGTTACCCAGCAGAACGGAAGGATTTGAGCAGATGAGATATTCCTCATGGCTACAGCAGGCCTGCATGGAATCCCTAGTGCAGCCCTTAATGTGGTTTTCTCTCGAAAAAAAGAAACTTGTCTGTTGAATTATTTAAGGGCCTTTTTTTCTGTGTAACATTACCTATGCTCTGGTTTTAGATGCAAACCATGTTTTCCAATGGGCATCACCAGAAGGTGCCTCTGAACCTTCCCACTGTTAATAAGAGTTACATGCACTACTACACAGAACTGAAAAAAGAAAAGAAAAACATAAAAGGGTAGAGTATAAAGAGATGTGCATTTACCACATTTACTGTTTTGGGGAATCTTCCTTCAAATGTTTAATTCAGATACATTCAGATTTAAAGGTTCCCTAAACACACCCATAAATTCAAATGAGTGTATGCTGATATCCAAACTATGTTAGGTCTTTGAGAGGAGGGGAGTGTGTGACTAAGATTTTTGAAGCCAACCTTGGAGATGAAACCCAAACAGCATAGATCATCTCAGTATCCTCTCACGTATTGAATGCCTCACATATGTTATGAATATTCACTAATTATCCACGCACTGGGTGCCTAACACAGAATAAGCATCATCTCACATATACACACACGCGCACACACACTCACACACACACACACACACACACACACACACACACACACACACACACACACACACACACACACACAGGGCTATGGGTCTGAAAGCAGCAGAGGGCAAGACCACACTGATTAGTAATTATTGATATTGTATTAGATGCAGAGAAGAAGAGGGAGAGAGAGGTAGAAAGTTGCTTGGCTAAACAGACAGCAGTCTCCTGTGCTGAAGAGTCTGATTAACATTGCAGAATTACACAGCCACAGGGGAATGAATAGAAATAACCAGCAGAATTGAGTCTGTGGCGGTTTTGGGAACACCCAGCCCTGCTCCACCAATGCCAGGGTGTAGGAAGAGATTCTTCCAGCCTGCAGAGAACGAAGCACCTTTAGGAGTAAAATGGACCAAAAGACACATTGTGCTAGAAAGAGATCCAAGGTCATGTTTGCTTAGCAGTTTAATTAAGACAAAGCATAAGATGTGACTGTATGAGGAAAGACGGTTTGAGGAGTGCCTGCAGCTGGTACTGTGAAATAAGAGAGAATGATGATGATGAGGTTGATGATGATGAAGATGATTCATGATGTGGAAAATTTGTTGGATAGATGGTTGTATTTGTTCTAATTATCGCCAGAAATTCCAATATCAAACCAATAACAAAAAAAATCTAGATTATCTTAATCATCAAATAATATATTGGCTGCCGATATTGGAGACAGCATCCAGGGTGGGCCTGGAACTTGTTTCTGATATAGCCATTTGCTTCTGCCTGTTATTAATTTCCAGTGGGGATTTATTTTCATAAATATGCACTCTTCTCATGCAAGCACAACTCAAACTAATTGATGTCCTGCTAATCTGTTTTAAATTCATGGTGTGTATGTATGTCTGTCTGTCTGTGGGTGTAGTGTGGAGTGTGTGTATACACAGTCATTCTGCAAATCAAATCCATGTGTGCTCACCACAGTAGCTCATAGACAAAGGCATAATCAGAGATACCAGGGGAAGCACACTCCCTTTGACCACGCCTCTAATGTCACTTCTCTCCTGAACTGTGTGTGTGTGTGTGTGTGTGTGTGTGCGCGCGCACGCACATGTATGCATATGTGTGTCTGTGAATGTGTGTGAGAGAGAGTTATGTGGTGCTGATGAAATCAAGTGATTCAAAAGAGCCCAGGAGGGTGCGTATGTAAGTGTGTATGTATGTATGTATGTTTGGTTTGTCTGTATGTGTGTGTCCCTGTCGCAAGCACTTAGCACAGAGGCACCGCTCAGAACCGAGCCCATGTTTAATTCAACAGAAAGCGAGTGTGTGCATGTGTGCATGCGTGTGCATGTGCTTGGGTGGGGCTTTCAGTCTTTCCACTCACAGACAATATGTAAGCTGCCAAAAACAGCCAGACCCTGGCAACCCAACAAAAAGAGAGAGAGAGAAGAACACATTTAAAGAAAAAACTGTTCATATGCCACAAACAAGAAAATGGACATAAGCAACACAAGTAAAGCTACAAAACAACCAAGGAAGCAGAGTGAGTACTCATATATATATATATATATATATATATATATGACAGTAGCACAGGAAAAAGTGTGAGCACTCATATACAGCACAGGAAACAATGTGAGCACTCAAATAAAACTCAGGAAGCAGAGTGTGTAGTCAAACAGAACACAGGAAGCAGAGTGAGCAGTAAACAATACACAAGAAGCAGAGTGAGGGCTCATACAGCACAGGAAACAGTATGAGTACTGGGAGCAGAATTAGCACTCATATACTGTGCCGGAGTGCGTTACACTGGAAAAATGCCATATTGAAATTCTATCTGTACTTAATGCAATTGGAATGTTTTACGATGTATTAAAACATAGTGATCCCTTGATATGAATTTGTTAAAAACCCGTCTGTATTATCTTCACCAAAATTGTTTATGTTTCTTGGACATATTTTAAAATATCTGTTATTTGTTACAGTGTTTGCGCATTGCAGCATCCTCCAATATCAGTATTGTTAAGGCCAATGTTGAGATTAAGATTAGCAAATGGTTTATTATTCAACCTGAGATTACCCTCTCTGATTGCTTTCTCCCTGTCCAGGGCTTGATTCCAGTGTGCTGTTACCTGCTCCCTCTGTGGACTGCCACTCACTGCATTCCTCCTCTAATGCGGTAATCACCTCTCTGATGAAGAGGTGGCTGCAGAGGGGATGATGGAGTAGGGGTGAGAGGGAGTGGGGAGGATGTAAGAGGTGGAGAGGGAGAGACAGAGAAATGTAGTTTAGCTGTATTGTGGGGCAGAAGCAGTGTGGGTCTGTGAATGCTGGCGCTAAAAACTGCAGTGCTAAAAACTTTTGGCATGTCTGTTCCTACGCTAGCCGTCAGCTCGAAGAGCCCCATCACTCAGTGGCCTCTGTCTGACCCTCAGCAATTACACTCCACTGATACGGCACCACTGAGCAGCTGCATACGTCAGGGAAATAAGGAAGTGGATACAATATACCCAAAGCTTACTGAGTCACAGTCCAATAACTTTTTTGCTCTGAGGAGAAAGAGAGAGAGAGATAGAAAGATAGAGAGAGAGATGTTCTCTATGCTAAAGTATGCTGTGCTGTACAGAGCTGCAGACTCTAAACTCACAGGTGCACAGACAGTGGGTGTTTTGTACTGTGATCCCAGCTAGACCATAAATGCACCAGCAACCGTTTAACCTTGAGCCTACCCACATAGGTCTACTGTAGATGGGCACCACTGTGCGCATAAGATAGGCAGAGTCCAAGCTGCTCAGAGGGAGGGAGAGAAAAAGATCGGGAGAACGCTTTCAGAAGATCTCTCCCTGCTCACAGTCTGCTTGCTGCTCTGCCACACACAGCTAATCACCCCCACCCTAACATTAGACATTCACACAGACACAACTTAAACAGTGAAGAGGGAGAGCTGAAGAGAACAGATAAAGAAGATGAGGGAGAGCGAGAGAGAAAACATCGAAATTGCTCCTTCTTCTATTTGCCTGTCACCCAAATAATACAGACAGACAAGCATACATACATACATACACACACACACACACACACACACACACACACACACACACACACACACACAAACACATGCGCTTCAGTCAGAGAATCAAAGCAGGACAGACTTACTTTCTGAGTGATGACTATACAACTGCAGAAAGAGAAACCAAACACAAACAAGTAGTATCACAGGGATCTGAACAGCTACTTAGCTCACAGTGAACTTCCAACTGGGGTGCGTGAACAGTATGCGTGAAAGTAGCATCCAGCAAGTAGACTAGGAGCAGACAGGGTGTGTGTCCTTGCTGCATGTGCATGTACACACACATGAAAACACATCATCAGATTCTGCCTATTTGCAAAATTTGGGAAGTTGAGCTCATCTTAGCTCATTCTCTCCTCCCTAACACATACATACATCACAAGATGTGTGCAGAGCAAGACTCTGGTGGAGCCGGATGGTGCAGATTCCAGAGCAGAGCTGGGGGCAGGGGGGTGGTGGGGAGGTTGCGCATGTTCACGCCTGATAAGACTCTTCAGCTGCAGTCAAACAATAGCAATAATGTGAGACAAATTGATCAGCTGCTCCCCTGACACTGTGTTTGGATAGTTTGCAGTAATGGAAGTGAATGGGGGAGAAAAGGGGATCAATACACAAAGCGATATAGCAGCAGTTAGCTGACGTGGCTAATTTGACCCCCCCCCCCCCACACACACAAGCCCCTTCCTCCCATAATGTTGTATGGAATTTCTCATTCTCTCAGGAATAGCAGAAAAGAATAAGAGTGAGACGGAAAGTGGTTTCTGTTGGTACTTATGAGCTATGTAATTAGCTGTGCATGTGATTGTGCTGCTGTTTTGAATTTTGACACATTTATCTACCAAGAGCTGATAATGAGAATATAATGAATCCAGGTGTCACATTATCATTGTGGTATTGAGAGAGAGAGAGAGAGAGAGAGAGAGAGAGAGAGAGAGAGAGAGAGAGAGAGAGAGAGAGAGAGAGAGAGAGAGAAAGCTAGCATGAGAGCGTAAAGAACATTGGTCTATGCAGGTTTTCTGGAGATTATCAGTTGACACAGACAGCACACTTCAGCTCTTACATTGTTTGCCCAAGACACACATACATACACACACACACACACACACACACACACACACACACACACACACACACACACACACGCGCGCGCACACACACACACACACACACACACACACACACACATACACATACACACACGCTTAAAGAGATGGGCAGCCTTCTTCATGCCTGATGGACTTTTGCACACACACAGACACACACACAGACACACACACTGACACACACACTAACACGCAAGCTAAGTCCTCCTGCTAAGGTTACAGAAGGACACTCTTCAACCAGATTATTCAGTCTGTGATAGAGGTCACTATGGCTTTGGCCACAAAGCCATATGTTCCTGTTCTAAAGAGCCCAGAGTAAGAGGCATCACTGTTCCTCCAGCACTCTCCAAGCAGGATGACTGGCTCCAGCCAAGTGCAGCTTTGCATTTCTGTGCCCCCTGTGTGTTTTCTAAATCTGCATATTCTAAAGCCTGGAAACTGGATCTGATTATAGATCGGCTTAGTTGCTATGGGTGTGTTCCTAGATCACCCCTTAGAGCACATTATTCGGTTAGCACTGTTCCAAGCACTTTATGGTAATTACGACAGTTAACACTAAGAGAGTTAACACCGTTCAGAGTGCAGTATTGTCACTTACAGAGCAAACACTATTCAGAATGCTATATAGTCACTGGGACAGTTAACTAAATCCTCATATCTAAGGAAAGCTAGGCCTTCTTTGTGGGATCGGTTTCTGAAGTTTAACATGTGAAGCATTTGGACACATCCCTTCCTACTTTATTATATGACCATAACACTTAATTTAGAACTTTATTTTAATCAGTCATATGCTCTGACTTAACTACAAGCACTTAAGAGCCTACAAGACCATCCTTCAAACTGAAATAAAAATATAAACTGCATTAGAAATCATACAATAATCACCCTTAAAGTAAGTGGCATTATATAGAATATGGTGAGAAATATTTTTATTTTTGGTTGAATTGACATAAAATGGCATAAACAGTATTCCGCTTGGTATAAGTTTACATACTCTTCTTTGTCTAAGTATAATTAAAACAAAAAATCTATATATATCAACCCAGATCATATATCATATATCATAACCCATATTTCAGAAATGATCAGAAATGCCTAACAGATTGGGACAAGAGACAAGGATGGTGTGTGCCTAGGAGAGCCTGATCTAAGGAGCTGCTGGTATCTGAAGCTCTGATTGCAGCATTATTAAATCAGATCAAAATCAAATCAAATTTTATTTACATAGCGCTTTTTACAACAGATGTTGTAACAAAACAGCTTTACTAATGTTCAAGTTCAAGCTCCCAGTGAAGAAGCCAAGGGTAACAATGGCAAGGAAAAACTCCCTAGAGCATGAAGAAGAAACATTGAGAAGGACCAAGACTCAAAGGGGGGGGGCCATCCTCCTCTGGCCGACAACGGTCGTAGAGGTGTAGAGGTGTGGTGGGCTACAGCAGGGAACATCAGGGGTGGTGGGAGTAGCTATGGCAGCTGAGATGGGTTGAGGCTCAGTAACATCATGATATCAGGGGTAGGTGTACCTCGGCAGAAAGAGAGAGTAGATTATTAGGCATGTCCAGGTAAAAGGGTGAGTAAATTAAGGAACTATAATGTGCAAAGATGGACTCTGGCAGATCTAGCTATGGCAGCACAGCTAAAAGGAAAGAGCCAGAAGGAAACACAGGCATGAGGGCACCTTGGAACATCAGCACTCCTCCACTCTCAGTCAACAAACTTGAGTGACGAAACAGAGCTGAAGTGACAGCATCATCACATCCCAGTTTACCAGAACTCTCAGTGCCCATGGGCCCCCAGATCTACACCTTTACTTAAGATGGGAAGTAGTTAATAAAGCAGTTAAGATGGGAAGCAGTTAATAAAATGCCTGACTGTACAGTTTTCAGTCTTGCCTTAAATATTGAGACTGTGTCTGAGTGCACATTTTGATCTATGCAGACGTGGTGGATTGTAAAGCACTAGTAGTTCTCTAAGGTACTGTGAGGCAAAACCATTCAGTGATTTGTAAATCATTAGGGGTATTTTAAAATCAATACGAAATGTTACTGGAAGCCTAAGTAAAGTAGCTGCTGCATTTTGAAATAGCTGGAGCTTGTTTAGGCACTTAATGTTACAGCCAGATAGTAAGGCATTACAGTAGTCCAATCTTGAAGTGATAAATACATAGACTAGCTTTTCTGCATCATGTGAGGAGAGCATGTTCCTAATCTTTGAAATGTTCCTAAGGTGGAGAAAGACAGGCCTAGAAATATTATTTACATGAACTTCAAATGAGAGACTGGGATCCATAATAACTCCAAGATCTTTAACTGTTAGAGAAGATGCGATTGGCAGACAATTGAAGTTCATTGAGTAATTACAGAGCGAGGACTAGCTGTCTCTGGACGTAATAGAAGCACCTCTGTTTGGTCAGGATTAAGTGAGAGAAAGCTCTTCAACATCTAGTGTCTGACGTCCTTTATGCATTCCTCAATAATACTAAGATTATATATCCTCTGGTTTGGCTGGGACATATAGCTGAGTATCATCAACATAGCAGTGGAATCTAGTACAGTGATTACGTATAATGTCACCTAGAAGTAGCATATAAAGACAAAAGCAAAGAATAAATCCTTGTGGGACACCATAGCTAACCATGTTGTATGCTGAGAAGTCTCCATTTATGTTACCAAACTGGTAGGGACCGTCTAGATAATATTTAACCCAGGAAAAGGCTATTCCCCTAATCCCAACAATATTTTCAAGTCTATCTAGTAAAATGTTGTGATCTATAGTGTCAAATGCTACATTCAAATCAAGCAATATAAGCAAAGAACCCTGGTCAAAAGCCAACAACAGGCCACTTTAGGTCACAACAGGTAACTACTTTAATCAGTACTGTCTCCATACTATGATTAGGCATAAACCCTGACTGAAAGACTTCATCTATCTGGTTCTGATTCAAATATGATTTTAGCTGCTGACCTACAGCTTTTTCTAGGATCTTGGAAATAAATGAAAGTTTTGAGATCGGCATGTAGTTTGACAGTTGACATGGGTTAGACTTTTTGATAAGTGGTCTGATTACTGCTAATCTGAATGATTTAGGAATGTAGCCAAAGCTCAAGGAGGAGTTTATTACATTTAATAAAGGTTCAATTACTTCAGGTAGGATTTCCATAAGAAAGTGTGTGGGCAGTGAATCTAATAATCAGGTGGAGGATTTTGAGCATGATATCAGAATGTAACTTCTGGCTCTTGGATAAGTGTAAAGGATTCTAGAGTCGTTTTTGGCTTGGTTGTTGTGGTCCCCAAGTAGCTGCCCAATGTCATGTTAATACTCTTAATGTTATCTCTAATGTTCTTAATTTTCTAATTTAAGAAAGTCTTGAACTCATTACTAATATGTGATGTTGTAATCTGAGTATTGGTGTCAGTTTTATTCCTAGTTAGATGTGCAATTGTACTAAATAGAAATCTAGGATTATTGTTGTTATTTTCTATAAAGGTCGAGAGATAAACTGTTTGAGCAATAATAAGTGCCTTTTGTTGTTATTTTATATACTGATTTGTTGTTATTTTATATACTGATTTTTGCTAATGGGTGGATGATGGATAATGGATAAAATGTGGAGTGGCATATTCCAACACTGACAGAAAGAAATACATTATCACCTTCATGAAGTTATGCCAATGCCTTTCTGAGACAACAGTGGGATGTCTAGGAACAGATATCTTTATATTTGGAAGAAAAATCTGTAAAGTAACACCTCCTATAGAGTTATACCGTCTTTGATGCAACCCTTTCCATTTCCATAACCTGGACCATATCAGAGCTATGTCTGTGTGTGTGTGTATTTCAGCCATGGCTACCCTTTGCTCTGTGCTGAACTGAAATTCTCTTTGCCAGTTTTCCCCATAGACCCATAATCTCTATCATCATGAGGTCTCCACCACTGTGCATACATATGAACATGGAGCAGCAGCACTGCCACACCCAGCTCTTATCTCCCCCACTATCTCCAGCCTTTGCTTCACCCAACTTTAAACTCCTTCATTCTCTCCAGCCTATGCTCCACCCAGTTCTAATATCCTCCACTCTCTCCAGCCTCTACCCCACACTACTCTAAACTTCCACTAACACATGCAGCCTGTGCTCTGAACTCATCTGTTAAGCTGTAGGCAAGCCAGTACTCCTGTTATCTCTCTGTACACGTGATATCTCATTTCCATAACTAATTCTCGAAAATGAACACAACAAACAGCACGCTGGGGGATATATGCTCTGTTTCTCTAAGAAGGAATGTTTTTACAAAAGTTCTGAATAGCAAGAATCATGCCGAGGTTTACAGACTAGTGTATCTGTTCAGTATCTTATAATATTGGAGTTTACTGATTAGTGAAGGGGCGGTGGTGGCTCAGTGGTTAAGGTACTTGACTTTTAATCAGAAGGTTACTGGTTCGAGTTGTCACTGTTGGATCCCTGACTAAGGCTTGTAACCCTCAATTACTCAAGTTGTATTCAGTCATAATTGTAAGTTGCTTTGGATAAAAGTGTCAGATAAATGCTGTTAAGGTATAGGCTTGGGGTTTGGTAGCTAGATGGTAATGTTGGGTTTAAAGATTCAGAAGAAAATAACATTGGGGTTTGGATTTGAGTTTGGCAATTATTTGTTTGGTAACTAGTGGGGATGTAATAGGGAGGGGAGAGTTGTGATTAGTGGAGGGTTGGGGCTTAGTTGGGGGTGGATTGCTGACATTGGACATTGGGTTTGTTGATTAATGGGAGTAATGTTGGGGTTAGCTGATTTGTATATACTCTTCACTATGGGTATCTGAGGTTCTACCTCTCTGTGTGACAGTGAGTCATACAAACACAGCAACCAAAACTTACACCCCCCCCACCCCCCTTCTCATTTCACTCTCATATCTCCTGTGTGTGGGTTATTTGGTACAATTGTTTGGAAATACTATGATGAAGGTCTGTTAATTGAATCCAAACTGCCAAGAGGGTGTAGTTGTCTTCTATTATATTTGTTCATTCCATACATGTATGTGCTTTTTAATCACTGGGAGTTAAACATGATTTTCATGGGCAGTTGGTTTACTCCTTCCTTCTAAAGCTTCAGATTCTCAACATGTTCTTTAGTTATATAGTTATATAGTTCTTTAGTTTATATTTGCTTTATGCATCTTGTTGTTTAATGCAGAATTTTTATTTTTCTATCTTTTGTTTTATTACCTTGATTGCTGTTGGTCCATATTAGCTTGATTGCTGTTGCTCCGTTTTACTGATGTCTAGTAAACCTCAGTGGCTTGCTTGATATTCATCTAGAAAACAAGACAAAAAAGAGAAAATGAAAATTTCTCCCATCAGAACATTAAGACAAGCAACAGAGCAGAGACACTGCATTGTTTCATACAACCCCTTGCTGGGAGTATACGTGCATAAATGGCTGTGCGCGTGTTTATGTGTGTTTATGTGTATCATATTCATCAGCATTATTCTGAACGTCTTATAACTATTTAAGAGAATTGGGTCAAGTAGGCTCATATGAGTCCCAATCAACCTTCAGTTAGAGTGTGTGTGTGTGTGTGTGTGTGTGTGTGTGTGTGTGTGTTTGTTTGTTTAGGTGTGTGTGGGGGGGGGGGGGGGGACCTCAGATGCGGGTTGTTTGTCATATCCGATGGCTCTCTTTAGACTGAGTGTGTGACAGTCCAGTTCTCCTAGCTGTCAGCCATTGATGGAATATGAAAGGCTCTGACTACAATGGATCAACTGACATTTCAAATCATTTTCAGGAAAACATTCTCTTTTCTTCTAAGTGCATAAAGACCCCCCACAACAGACACACACACACACACACACACACACACACACACACACACACACACACACACTTTCAGCACTCTGAAGGCCAAGAGGTTCTTTCCTGCTATCAACCACTGTACACTCAGTGTATTAAGTCAACATTTAGCCAGGCATTCACCACTTCCCCGACCACTGATATCTACAGGGCTAATCCCCATTTCTGGGCTGAATAACCCAGGCACGCAAGGCTCTCATTATGCAGTTGGAAGATTAAGAAAGCAATTAAGCTTTGGAGCCTTATGCTGTGGCATTTAGCTCCAGTTTAGTCCTACCTGCAGGCAGGAGCACTGATGTTATTGCCCACTCTCATAGCAGCAATGTTGGTACTGCCCACTCTCACAGGAGAGCTGATGGTACTGCCCACTGTCATAGTCAAAGTCAAATTTATTTATATTGTGCTTTTTACAACAAATGTTGTCACAAAGCAGTTTTATAAATGTTCGAGTCCAAGCCCCCAGTGAGCAAGCCAAGGGTGACAGTGGCAAGGAAAAACTCCCTAGAGCACGAGGAAGAAACCTAGAGAGGGACCAAGACTCAAAGGGGGGGCCCATCCTCCTCTGGCCGACAATGGTCATGGAGGTGTCGTGGGCTACAGCAGGGGACATAAGGGGGTGGTGGGAATAGCCATGGCAGCTGAGATGGGTTGAGGCTCAGTAACATCATGACATCAGAGGTGGGTGTACCTCAGAAGAAAGAGAGAATAGATTATTAGGCATGTCCAGGTAAAAGGGTGAGTAAATTAGGGAGCTATAATGTGCAAAGTTGGACTCTGGCAGATCCACCTATGGCAGCATAGCTAAAAGGATAGAGCCAGAAGGAACCAGAGGCATGAGGGCACCCTGGAACCTTAGAACTTCGCCACTCTCAATCAACAAACAAACTCGAGTGACAAAAGAGACGTGAAGTGACAGCATCATAACATTCCAGTTTACTGTAACTCTCATTGACTATGGACCCACAGATCTACACCTTTACCTAAGATGTGAAGTAGTTACTAAAATGCCTGACTGTACAGACTGGCTGTTCAGCCTAGCCTTAAATATTGAGACTGTGTCTGAGTCTCAAACATTTACAGGAAGTTTATTCCATAGTGTGGGAGCTTTATAGGAAAATCTCCCTGTGTTAGATTTTCTTATTCTTGGTACTAGTAAAGACCCTGCACCTTTTGATCTAAGCAGATGTGGTGGTTCATAATGCACTAGTAGTTCTCTAAGGTACTGTGGGGCAAGACCATTCAGTGCTTTGTAGTTCATTAATAAATGCATGGACAAGCTTTTCTGCATCATGTGAGAAGAGTATGTTCCTATTCTTTGCAATGTTCCTGAGGTAGAGAAAGGCGTTCCTAGAAATATTATTTACATGAGCTTCAAACGAGAGACTGGGATCCATAATTACTCCAATATCTTTAACAGTTAGAGAAGTTGTGATTGGGAGACCACTGAGGTTCACTGAGTAATTAGTGAGTGAGGACCTAGCTGTCTCTAGGCCTAATAGAAGCACCTCTGTTTTGTCAGGATTAAGTGAGAAAAAGTTTCTTAACATCCAGTATCTGACATCCTTTATGCATTCCTCAATAATACTAAACTGATATATGTCCTCTGGTTTGGTCGAGACATATAGCTGAGTATCATCAGCATAGCAGTGGAAACTAGCACAGTGATTACGTATAATGTCACCTAGACGTAGCATAAGAGGTAGCATATAAAGTAAAAAGCAGAGGTCCTAGAACAAATCCTTGTGGGACACCATAGCTAACCTTATTATATGCTGAGAAGTCTCCATGTCAACAAACTGGTAGGGACTGTCTAGATAAGATTTAAACCAGGAAAGGGCCATTCCCCTAATCCCAACATCATTTCCAAGGCTATCTAGTAAAATTTTGTGAACTATAGTCTCACATTCTGCACTCAGATCAAGCAATATAAGCAAAGAGACATAATCCTGGTCAGAAGCCAACAACAACTCATTAACAACTTTAATCAGTGATGTCTCTTTCCTACGATGAGACCTAAACCCTGACTGAAAGACTTCAAGTATCTGGTTCTGATTCAAGTATAAGCTTAGTTGCTGAGTTACAGATCTGTTTAGGATCTTGGAAATAAATGAAAGGTTTGAGATTGGCCTGTAGTTTCATAGCTGACATGGATCAAGGTTAGATTTTTTGATAAGTGGTTTGATTACTGCTAATTTGGATGATTTTTGGTATGTAACAAGGTTCAAGGAGGAGTTTATTAAATTCAGTTAAGGTTCAATTACTTCAGACAATATTTCCTTAAGAAAGTGTGTTGGCAGTAAATCTAGTAAGCAAGTGGAGGATATTGAGCATGAGATCAAAGATGTAAGTTCTGGCTCTTGGATAAGTGTAAAGGATTCTAGAGTCGTTTTTGGCTTGGTTGTTGTGGTCCCCAAGTAGCTGCCCGATGTCATGTTAATACTCTTAATGTTATCTCTAATGTTCTTAATTTTCTAATTTAAGAAAGTCTTGAACTCATTACTAATATGTGATGTTGTAATCTGAGTATTGGTGTCAGTTTTATTCCTAGTTAGATGTGCAATTGTACTAAATAGAAATCTAGGATTATTGTTGTTATTTTCTATAAAGGTCGAGAGATAAACTGTTTAATAAGCGATAATAAGTGCCTTTCTATTCTTGAGACAGCTTTCCTTCCATGCAAGTTGGAAGAGTACAAGTTTAGTGTGGTGCTATTTACATTCTATTTTTCAAGTGTTTTGTTTTAAATTGTGAATGTGATCAATATACCAAGGCACTAATTTTTTGTCCCTAATTTTTTTTTATTCTTAAGTGGGGCAACATCACTGAGTGTGCAGTGGAATACTGATTCTAAGCATTCAGTCGTTGATCAAGCTCTGTGGTCTTTGAAGGTATCCTAGTCACAGATGATAAGTCTGGGAAATTCGCAATAAATTTAGATGCGGTGACTAATGTGATTGTGCATCTGGTGTCGTAGCAAGGCAAGGTTACTTTATTGTGGCTTATATGTAGTTCGAATGAAATGAGGGAATTCACAGGAGCACTGATGGTACTGCCCACCATGCCACAGGAGCACTGATGGTTCTGCTCACAATGCCAACGCATGTTTCATCAGCACCTAGTTCACTAGAATATTAACTGAGAAGGTTTTTCATTATACATGTTAACTCAAAAGTTTGTTGTCTAAAATGTGAATTTTGTCTGTGCAATCTGAAGTTTACAGCTATCTAAGGCCATGCGCAGTCAATCAATTATCAAGAACATCTCTGTCACTCAAATTTCTACCACCCTTTCAATTTTATTGCACAGACTTGGCAATGTGCTTAGACTGGGTTCTGGAAGCATAAACATAATGATTTATGTAAAATCACAATAAAGAAATATAACCAAAAGATAAACTGCTGCAAAAGATTGCTAAATTCTAGAAAGTGTATCAGAGAGTCTATACAGCTTGGAATCTATAATATAAGGGTTGACACATATGGGTCGCTTAAACTGAAGAATGTGCAGATAATTTAAAAGATTTGAATGCATCTTATTAGTGAGCTAATAATTTATGCTGAACAGACCATGTTTCTTGAGTTTTTACATTTTACTTATCTGGTATGTTGATTGATAATGATTTCTCTGGCTTTGGCAACCAGTCACTAACAAAGTTATTCCTTTGTTATTTATCCCATTCAAGGCAGTCATGGACCACTGATTTGACATGGAGCCTATGCCAAGGTCAGTTGTTAAATGGAACTGTAATGTTTAGCATAAAAGTATTAAAGTGGCAGCAATCAGAGCCACCTGACTCTCCAACTATCTGTGGCTTTAATAAAAGCTCAGGTTGAGTAGAGGGCATCTTTCATATCTCTTATTGCACACTGTGTCCACTTATCTTCAGACACACAGACACACAGACACACACACACACACACACACACACACACAAACACACACACACACAGCCTTTGAAAATGTGACTTTGACACCTCTGGTGAGCCCCTGCTCTTTTGTAGATCATATCTGTCTACTCTTCCCTCACTGACTGTCTTCGCTTCTTCTCTCATTCCCACAACGTCTGCCTACATGGAATAAAAAAGGACTCTCTGCGCTGTTCTCATACTTTCCTCTCAGGTCAAATTTTAAGCCTATAAGATTCTCTCAGTGTGTCTGATTCTGCAATATCCTTATACTGCCGCCAGTATTCTGATAACATCACCATGGAATATGTCCACCTTCATATGCTAAGTAGGATTTAGCCACTCTGCTGAGCTATAGTACGTGCATGTCCTCAAGTACCCAACTTAGCATCCAACTTTATGTTTACTGTTCTATTTAGAGTGTCAGTCATTTTATAGTGTTGTAGTTGTAGTTAGAAGTCCCCTGCCAATTACGCTGCTAGATCTGGGATTATCACTTTTCCCATATTCTCTAGTTAATATAAGTAGCTGTATGTAGTAAGCATGTAGCCCCTCTCCTCTTTGTGCTGTAATTAACATATAGCTCCTGTTCTATTCTCAGTGTTATAGTTAGCGTTTAGCTCCTGTTCTCCTCTCAGTACTGTAATTATCATAGTGTCCTCTGCATGTTAACCCATGAGGCCAGCTTTCTCACACTGTAGAACAGCTGAGTAAACACTGATCCCATTACACACAAGGAACTTGTCGTGTGCCTCTGATGTGATGCTGTTTCTGCCATAAAGACACCAGAGATGATTTTCAGCTGTGTTTACCTTAATTAGCTGATTATGGACTTTAAATAGAAGTCAACAAGGCCTTTTAAAAAAATGTATGCTAACATTCCTGCCTGTATGAGATTTGATTCGGCTTGTAATTTGTTTAAAGAATCACGGCTGCGTTGACCTGGATGACCTGCGTTGACACATGCCAAAAATAAATAATTTTTTTAACAAACATCAAAGGTGCAATATAATAAAGGTGCAAAGGTGCATTCAAGGCGCTTGGAATGACCTCATGACATAAAGTGATCAGGTATTCTGTGAATCTGTCAGAGCGAAACCCGTAGAGGTCAAAAGACCAGATCACACACAACCCTTCATGTGTCTTTCAGACGCCAGCATGCACACTCAAACACTGCTGTTTTAGCTATGACATCAGTTTACTGACATGCCAACTAATGGGAAATGCCATGTATTGAAGAAAAAAAAAATCAACATCTTAGGATTTCTGTCAGTCCCTGTCTTTCTATCAGACCCTGGATGAATGGCTGTAGGGTAGAAGTGGGTGAAATTGCAGCTGACATAGGATTAGAGATGGTCTGTTCCTTGACAACACTTCAAGTGTAAAACATGCATGTATACAGCACCTTTAACATATGTTTTGTCAGGCTCATGTTGCCCCTGGAGCCATGTGGTGATCTGTGCCATATGCGCATTGTTATGGGGACTCCTCTACTCAAGCACACCCACTGGAACATAAACAGATTCAGTTACAACATGGAGAAAATCTCCCATTCCTCCATGAATGCTAGAGCAACAGATCAGACTACAAAGACTGTAGAACCTGATTATCAGAATTATGACCCCACAAGGCAGCAGTGCTGCCAAGAGGTCCTGATGAGTGGAATCAGAGTGACTAAGAAATATTAAGAATACTGACAGTATAATAATGCCTGAATGTAGAGATGAAGAGAATGAGAGAATGCATGAATACATTTCTTTATCAGGAAATGTACACTGTTTTTATTTCTTAATGACCAGAATACCTGTAAGATGGCGGAGGAAGAGAGGAAGCTGGGATCTTAATACAAAATTAACTGCTAAAATTTATAAGAAAATAATGCAGTTCATGTGTGCACTGTGAAATTATGGGAAGGGGCGATGGGAGTGTCTGAGCTGTATGAATCAACATGTAAATGCAGGTAGAGGTCGCTCTGTGTGCTTGCAAAGTCCTCATATCTCTGTTTCTCAACATCATAAGACTTCCCTCTCTCCATCTTTCACCCTCAGTCTCTTCCTCTCTTCTTCACTTCTTTTGCCGTCACACCCTCTGTATCACAGGACATGGTTCAACCCACTTTGTCCCTCTTGCCTGGTCTCTCAGTCAAATTCACTTTACTTCAGTTAAATTCAATTCAGTTATACTGAATTCAGTTATGCTGGCTTGGTATAGTTGTACTTTTGTATTGTCAAGCTATGAGTTACAAAACTTTAGAATAAATAATATAAAACAACATTTTTATACCAAGAGTATCAATTGTTACTAAATGAGGGGTGTTCATTCTACTGTAGATTAATAGGATGATGGCTATAAGAAGATAAGATTTTTGGCAGTAGCAAATAGATTTTTATTATATTTTATTTATTTACTGTGTGTGTGTGTGTGTGTGTGTGTGGGTGTGTGTGTGTGTGTGTGGGTGGGTGGGTGTGTGTGCCTGTCCTGGTCAACTACTGTCCTTAAGTCAGCGGGAAAGTCACACTCAACCTTTTATATTCCCCTTCAAGGTATGGTCAATTCTCAGTATTTCAGAAATTGCTTAATTTCTCTCTCTCTCTATCTCTCTCTGTCTCTCTCTGTCTCTCTCTGTCTCTCTCTCTGTCTCTCTCTCTCTCTCTCTCTCTCTCTCTCTCTCTCAGTAATACTTTACTGTAACATTTACTAGGATGTTTTGTAGTGATATTGCCATCTTTAATGATGACAGTAGTTAATAACATTAAGAAAAGAGCAATAATAATGTTCTCTTCAAACAATTTTGATGGTTATCATCATTACCATCATGATTGTCTCATCGCTTCTCTTTTTTCAATCTCTCTGTCTCTCTTTGTCTCACCTCAATTTTCTCTCTCTTTCTCTCTTGCCTCCAAGACATCGGTGGAAATTGAAAGTCAGCTCTAAGCCCAATCTTCCGCTGAATCAGAGAGAACCATCATTATTTGATTTGGGTCCATTCTTCTTTCCTCTGCTTTCACTCTCTCTCTCTTTCTCCTTTCACTCATCTCTACCTCTGCTTTCCCACTCTCAGATGGAGTTGGATATTGTGTCACTCAACCTGATTGATCTGTTGTATCATCACAGAATGGCCTGAGGGCCCTTCTAAAGTCGTGGAGTTGAGCCTTTCACACGGCAGTCCTCATGAAACCAGCAGCTGTCTCCCTCATAGCCAGGCTAACCACTCCCCCCCATCCCCCCCGAACACACACACTCCACTGTGCTGCATTGTGGTGTAGAGGTGCTTGCTATGTGGAGTGGTTTAATGATACCTTCACTGCCAGCAGCCGCATGGTTAAGCAGACACATATTTGTTGCAGCTGCTGGTATCATATAGCAGGAGGTGTTGAAGAGGAGTGTTTATCCTGTCTGCCCTGTTTCAGGAGGTTTCTCCAGGGCATGCCTGGGACGTGCTCTCATCTTCATTCTCCTTCCTGCTCTATAGGGCTGAAGTCATTCCAGTTTCGTTGTATTTGGTGTATGTAGAAGTGTGCTGTGTAATAAAATTTGTTTTTTTTTCCTGAGTAGAGCCTATGATAAGACCTTGGGTCATAAGGTATGTTAGAATGTGGGTTGGAGTGTGACTTAAACTTGGTGTATAAAAGTGTCAGTGGTGTATGTCTGTACTCGCATCTCTCCACTGTTTTTCAGATTGAGATTGTGTATGTACACTGCATTGGAGTTCAAGTGTGTGTGTGTCTCTGGACTTATGTGTATCAATATTATTGGACTGTGTACATATGTGTATGCGGTATGTGATGTATGTGTTGCTTTGAATTGAACTTTTTTGTTTGGCTGTGTGTGTGTGTGTGTGTCAGCACAGTGTTTTGGAGAGGTAATAGAAAGGTCATAAGCAATTGTCTCCTCTGTCTCGCAGACTTTAAAAAGTGTGACAAGGACAGAGAGGGAGAGAGAGAGAAAAACCAAGATGCAGAAAAGAGGAAAAACGTTTCTGATGGAATCGGTAAGGAAAATGACATTGCCATTAAAACAGAGAAACAGATGGCCGCAAACATACACACAGGGTTTGTTCACACTCTACAATCTATTTCAACATTAAGATCTAGATATCCATTTCCTGTATGGTTTTCTGTGGCACTGTCTGGTAATGCTAATTTCTATAACCTCTTCTTCAGCCTCATGGAATGAAAACCACCAAATTCAAGTCCAAGTATTTCAGTCAACAGACACATGTGAGTTTGTATGCTCTGTGCAGCCATCTTTTACCTTCAAAATGGTAGTCTGAATGTGTGTACGTGGGGGGGGCGTCTGAGGGGCTTTAGAATGACACTCAATTATTCAGGATGACATAAACTCTGTCAAAGAAACCGTCTTGTTTCCTGGTTGTCTTGTCAGTACTCTGTTTCTTTGTAAGGAGTGCCTAAATTGCCAGCAGACTAGAGTCATACTACAAGTCACATGTAGCATTTGTGGGGGGGGGGGGGTTTCCCCCACATACATGTTTCTCTTTCTAAAAAAGATCACAAAACATAATCTGTTCAAATCAGATTTGAAACTTTCATATGCTGTTCTTGTCTGGACACATTTCCAGTCTATAGCCATGGAAAAAAAGGCTTTTTTAAATAGATTTATTTATTTTCCACACATTTCATGTTGCAGGCCTAGACCACTGACTATATCTCCCTCCCTGCACTGCTGGCTCCTCTTCTGCACACACATACATGCTTCTGCAATACCTGCTGGCTTTCGCCTGCTGGCCCTGGCTTACAGCAGCTGGCGTACTGGCAGTGAGCCTCTATAGGTTGTCATGGGTTATCTATATGATAAGACTTTGCTACTATTTCATTTCATTCTGTTATTTCACTGCTGGACTGTCCCACAAATGTGATGGAATTTGTTGTTCTTCTTGTATGAATTGAAGTGATGTGCAAAGTGTTTGTTGATGTGGTTAAATGTGCATATGCAGCAGAGATCTGTTCACAAAATAGTGACAATAGTGACAATGTGAACCATTGAGGCATAAAAACTGAATCTGGGCCGAAGATGGAGCATTAAGACCTGTAACTTAAATGTCTTATAAGGGTTGTGAAATATGACCAAAGTCTCATATCCTAATATAGGTCATTTCATATTCATTTAATGATATGTTGTTTTTCCCCTGTGATTTAGAGCCTTTGTACAAATTTCCAATTAAGCATATAAGAAAAAAAAAATTAATGTATAAAATATGAAAGGTAAATAGAAATCACCTTTCAACTGTATTTGCAAACAAAATAAATATTGGCCTAAAATGTGTATATATAAGGCACTCATCTTCTTACAGGACACAGTCAAGGTGTCAAGGGGGCGTTTTACACTTTTACTTCAATCCAAACATGCTAGAGTACAGTCTTGTAACATTTAAATAATTTGATATGCAGGTTACATTAAAATATGAATAACATGCTTCATGTTTCATTGAATTACATATTTGGAGGTTTTTTGTTTTTGTTTTTTGTTTTTCTCTGAGCCCCTCCCCTAAATATTTAGGATTTAATTTGAAAAATGTATTTGCTGGGGAATGAGAACAATGACAGAATGCATATGCAGTTGTTTTCTGCAGAATTGTACAGCCGTCTCGGTTTCACGTTCTCTTTTGTTTTATTATTCTTTTCTGTTCTCCATCTCAGGTATGTGTTGTACTGTTCTCATCAGCAAAGCGCTACACACACACACACACACACACACACACACACACACACACACACACACACACACACACCTGTTTCCCACACTGATGAGAATAAAATACCCACTGACCTATTACAGATTCATCTGTGGTGTGAGGTGACTTGGAGAACAGTGTGCATGGATGCCATTGTGCAAAAAACCCTGATCATTTAGAATGTGTTTACCATGGCCTGCTTCTAAAGAAGGTCTGCTCTGAATGTTTCATGCATTATTCCTTAGTGTCTCAGAGAGCATGACTCTGATTGAAACACACTGAACATCATACTCATAGTGCTACTGAGGTAGCTGTGGAAGATGAAACAGGAAATGTATATTGTGATTTGAGTCATGTTATTGTGATGTCATCGTAGGAAGACATAGAAACATAGTTTATCTGTTGCTTAGTTGTCAGAAGACAACCAGTGCTCAAGGTACCAGTGATTAGCTTAAACATTATGCTAAAACTACAAGTCCTGAAAATGGTATTACCATTCAGGCTAAAAAGGCTGCACAAGAATTAGCAAAATAACAGGACATTTACATACTACATGAATAACTATTACTATTATTTACAAGATAAAGCCACCGCAATGCACTCTGGACAAGTGCATTGTCTCCTGTCCTTTTGTCTTTCCCACTCGCTCACTTTCAGTCTGGCAGCACTACATCATTATTAGAGTAACATGAACTTCTTTTCTACAGTGATAAAGAGCGAATGCGTCTGTATTCATTATATGATTCATTTATTTATAATAGTACCACATATAGCTGTGTAGTTGTATGGTTTTATTATGTTTGTATAGTACACCTAGTTTGCATTTTATAGGTGTACAATTACAAGCTGTAGCCCATCTGTTGACATGCACGATTTGTCAGCCGCCCTCTGCCCTGTTCATCACTGGTGAGTTACTGGGACCACTGCACCCGGATATTATTGCACCATAATATCCCACTGCACCCAATATGGTGAACCAATCTCAACACAGCAGTAACACTGACATGGTAGTGGCATCATTATGGGAGTTAAGCTAGTTGAGTTTATCAGGCACAGAAGTGTTACTGGAGTCTACACCCATCAATTTCACCACTGGGTTGAGAGTGGTCTTCCACCCAGAAACATTCAGAACTTTGGTTTTGTGCTCAGGAGGAGGACTACAGTGAAGGTGGGCTATAGTCTAGTTGTACACATTAAATGTGTACCTACAAACATTAAAACATTGTAAAAAATTGAAAGTATGTAAATAACAAAGAAGATAATTCTGCATTATCATCAAGCTAAAATAAACTTACAAAGATGTGATCAACATACTTTACATACTCTCACAATTTAAATACAGTTAGAATGATTTAAAAAGTCAGTGAATTTTTTTCAAAATGTATCAAGTCATGGGGAGGAAAGCTCTGTAATGTATATATGTGAGATTCAGTGTGACATATAGGATAATATGAGAGGTTTATATGAGAGAGATGGTATAATGTGCATATGACAATATTAGCTCTCCCTTTTCAGCATTTAATGATTAATATCAGTGCAACCATAATAACTTAATTCTACATATAATCAGCTAGGAAAAGTTTCACATCACCAAGGAGAGATAATATTATAAAGACCTTTTTCCAGTGTAGCCATAGTAGCAACCATTTGTATGCATGTATTTGTCTGCATGTGTACAGGTTTGGATTGCAAAAGAAATGCAAGAGAAAGCAAGATGGACACGTGTGTGCTTCTTGTGGAATAGCATTCCTTGACCATTCTACTTAAGGCACACACCGCCACTACCATGGCTTGAAATCAATCAATATATATATATATATATATGACATTCTCTTTCACAGCACACAGCACAGAGATTGTCTCTGAAGAAACAGTAAATGTTACTAGTAAAAGGATATGTGCAGTATTGTTCATTGTTAGATCATGGTTTGCTGTGATTCGCAGCCGTAGTGTAGCAATATAATCTGTACAGTGATATGAATCCATACAGAGAGAACATGTTATAATAAAGTGCACATGTGTGAAATGTTTAGCTTCAGGAGTGTAAAACATCATTCATAGACAGGTTGTGTTCAGTCAGTACCTTGGTTTAGGTGAACACTTGGATTGGAGTTCACTATGAAGGCCCACCGACCGGTCACATTCACATTGCTTGAGTATGTGAGGTCAGAGACATTCTTGCTGTTATCAGAGCACAAAATTATATAGTACTGTGTGGAATTCTTTGTATCATATCCAGCCTGAACAGGTAAAAACAAATTATGAAACTGTCACAGAGCAGAAACAAAGCAGACTTATTATGGATGTGAGGTTTATATCACTTTACCTCTGCTCGTTGGGGGCTGTTGGGGCTATATCACCATAATTCATCAGGACAAAGGACAGACTGTCATCTGATATTAGAACCACTTGAAATTATGTTTGCTAAAGAAAAAGAAAGGCAGTTAGAGAATGCCTGTCCACCACAGCTAAACCATCTTAGTTGTGGAATCACATGTTTACACATAGGGTAATCTTTTTAAAAGTCAGTTTAATTTAATATTTTAAACTTAGTCTAATGTAATATATTTTAAATTAAGCATACTGTTCCTGAGAACGGCTAGTAGGCAACTTTATCCCACGTTGCGACAAAGACCCAAGAGGCAGTGAAGATTTGTTTAGGGAAGTACTGGTTAATGTCCTAGGTGGCCTGAATAAGTAGTGCCTGTAGTGTACCGATGGTATGAGATGTTGCCATCTCCACGATTATCAATGTCAATCCCGAATAGGGCAATGACATCTGCTCCACTAGTTTGATTAGGAAGGAAGATGTAGGGTCTACATTGTGATGAAGGGTATTCAAATGTCAAGAACCCATTGTTGTTTACCTGCAGGTAGATTCAAAATCTTTTTCTTGTGGTGTTTCTGAGTTTCACAAATATTTTTATGTAAAGATCAGCAGTATCAGTTGCAAAAATGATTTTTTTCCACTCACATATATCTGAGAATATGTATTGCCAAAGAATGAGAATCGTCTTAGTAGATTTATTACAGATGAGCTTCCATCATCACTGGCAATATTAAAAATATCTCCAGCCCCAAAGTCAAATGGATAGAACACAGGTAGTGTAGCTGATGCTATAAAAACAAAAGCATTTCTATCATTCTTTTCATGCATTTTTTCATTATTTATTTATAAGACTCAGAGGCCAATCTGTTGATCCCAGTTGCATGTAATAGAAATGCCCTCATAAAGTTTATAGTGCCTTCATCTACCTTCTTCTAGATAGTGCTGTTACATAATGTAAATGGAGTCAGTGAGGCTAGATAACATATTATACTAGGTAGCATTTTTTCCTCTGCCTGATTTAAAGTACTTCAGATCATCAGTTACCATGAGACTGCTCAATTATCATTGCAATAACCAAAATTTTGTCTTTTTGAACCATTAATGGCTACAACCCTTTTGTCCAACCCGCTTACCCCTTTCTCCTAAAATGACATAAATAGCTCTCTCAGTTTCAGCAAAATTGTCATGTCACATTTCAGAGGCACACTCAGTAAATGTGAACAAAATGGAAATGGAATCTAAAATGCCATCTAAAAAATTATCTAATTACACATACTTTCAAATGTGTCCTACTCTGATTACAAATTGTACTACTAGTTTGTCTGATTGCAAAATACAGATAGTATTAATCCACATAGTCTGGTATTACACAATATTGCCAAAGTACAACAAACAAAATCACGTTACAAAGTACTTATGTTAAGGCCAGAGGAGGATGGGCCCCCTTTAAGTCTTGGTTCCTCTCAAGGTTTCTTCCTCGTGTTCTAGGGAGTTTTTCCTTGCCACTGTCTTGCTCACTGGTGGCTTGGACTTGGACATTTGTAAAGCTGCTTTGTGACAACATCTGTTGTAAAAAGTGCTATATAAATAAATTTGACTTGACTTACCCTGGAGAAGGACAAATCTTTTTTTGGTGGACTGTGTGTGCTATAATTTGCCTGTTCACCATGCAATATTCAGAATTACCAAATGAATAACCTGTTCACACTCACATATTTCTGAAAGTATTTGTGCCCAAATAATGAAAGTTGAGCTAATGTGAGTGTATCACAAGAGTTTCCATCATCAAAGGTATCATTAAAAATATATTCAGTCTCAAAGCCAAATAGAACACAGGTGATGGTGTAGTGGTAGCTGATAATACAAAAATAAGTAGCCTGTCATGATTGGCCACCCTCCTGGCGTCCCTGTTTCCATGGTTTCCCTGTTGCGTCTGTTTTCCTTTGCTTCCTGGTTGTTCTGTTTCTTGGTTTCGTTTTCTCTGCCCCTCATCTGTTCTTTTATTCCAGTCCTTGTTTTGGTTTTCCCTGTTTCTTATGTTCACCTGTGTCTGGTTAGTGCTTGATTGTCTTGGATATTTAAGCCCTGTGTTTGGTTTCCCATGTTGTTGGTTATTTGGTAAGTCTGGTCATTTTTGCCATGGTCGTCCATATTTTATTTGTTTGCTGAGTTCGTGTGTTACTTTGTGTTAGTGTTTTCCCTGTGTCTCTGTTTCATTTGCCTCCCTTGTTCAGTTTCCTGCATTTAGTAAACAAATCTCTTGCATCTGCATTCTGCCTCTCTCCTCATCCATGCACATACGTTACATAGCCTAAATAAGAAAGTAAGTGAGTAAAAATGTTTGTAAATGCTCTGCTAAAGTTTACTGCATATGTCTATAATATGTAAAAAAACAACAACATTTTTTTTAAATCAATGAGTCCAGTTCACTGTATTTAAATATAACTTATTTAAATTGATAATTATCACTCTTATTGTTTTAGGATTCTATCTCAGTGCACCAGGCACCCAGCCTGAGGGACATGCCCACTGCTACACACAAACACTACACCTTTCCTATTCTCAATCTCCTGATGATTGATTGCCTTCACCTGTCCCTCGTTTGTCTTTTTGTTTCTTCGTTTTATTTAAGTACAAAGGAAGTCTTATGCTGCGTATTATTCCCTCGCTGCTGTGAACTATAATCCCTGAATGTTTTTTGCTGCTCTGCTGTGTCCCTTTCCCAGCGCCTCGAGTTTGAGATGCCAGCGCATTTCTTTTGCTTTTTGGCCAGCTCGCCACTGCTCCTGTTTCTTTATTACAGGGAATAAAGACACTGCAAACATGCACTTGCATCTCGCTCATTCTGTGCATCCATCACAGATTCTTAGGCAGGGAATTTACATGAAAGACGAAAAGGTATTGCAAATAACATTTTAAAGAGAGAGATACAATGACTAATATAATAAAGGGTTTGTTTTTACTTTTCTGTTTGTAGTAGATATTAACAGAGTAATACAATAATAGAGAGCAGCTTACTCAGTGATATCAGTATAAGGATTGCCACACTTTGTTGGATCGCGTAATTCTTCATGGTTTTCAGGTGACTAAAAAATTCAAACCCACATCAGAAGGCAGGATATTAATCTTTGAGACATCAGCTCTGGTTTAAGCAAGGTTTTGGGAAATGATTACATTGCCAAGCAGTTACTCAGACAATCAGTTAATCTCATTAAATGCTAATGTCATGAAAGGTAGGTACTTAGTAGATGTTAACAGATAAGTGTGTAATGGTAATAATTATTCAATAATCAAGATACAGCCTAAACAAAAAAAGGACTTAAAAATAATACTTTCAAAAGAGGTGTGTAGAGTAGTCAAAATCTGTACTCAAGTGAAAGTAACTCATTTAATAACACCAGGAACAATTTATGTTGAATTCAAATCTAAGGCATGGTTTTTAAGTGACTTTTACAATAAGTATATGTTACTTATTCATAAATAAGGCCTTTATTACATGTAAAATATGTACAATATTCAACATCTTTCCTCAATGTCTAGTAATAGTGTGCCAACACAGAAGGGCTCCACTTTCCTTAGTAACGATTTTCCATAGGTCTGCTATATGAGGAAAATCGGTTGTAAAGTATTTGTCCTAAGTAGACAACTATAAGCACTTTGGTAGATCACTTCTGCTAAATGCCATAGGCCTACAGATGCAAATGGAATGGAACAAAAAATAAATAAACTATGGACGATAGAGACATTCCAAAAAAAGGATTTGGATTCAGCATGCAAAAGTACTTTATAAACAGCTCTTTGCTCTTTGTCCTACCTAGTTCATGTGTTTAGCTACTTGAGGTTTTTCATTTCAGCTGAATATTTTGCATAAAACATAAGTCACAAACACCTAGTTCAGGAATGAATGAGTTCAGTTCAGTACAGCTGCTGTATTTATTTTTCTGCTGCTTGTAGTTTATAGCTAGCTAGCCATATTTTTCTTAGAATTTCGGACCACAATTCACTTCCATATTAATAATGCACATTAGGAGAGAGCGCCGATTTCACACACACATATATGTAAGCCTTAAAGAAAAGAATATATTGCAAGTTTCATAAATGAGTCTCATGCCGGAAAATATGCCTGTTCACTGTCTGTGTCTGTCTACTGTCCTGTTGTCTAAACTTACTGAAGCAAAGCGGCAGCCCTCAGTGATCATCATTAGGGATTTCACTAACCATCTTACACTTGACAGGTTGTACACGCTGTTGCAAAATGTACAAAATGTAAAAATTACAAACATTATGTGTAATTCTCCATTACACGGGTGTTATGGTGATTGGCATATTGCCAGTTTGCTGTTTGCTCTAGATGAAGAAATGTGTATGGGACTTTAAATAATGAAGTTCTGGGTTTACAAATTGTGTCAGTGATTACTGAATCCCACTTTTATGTTGCCTCGGGCAGTCGCGCTTGCACCAGATGAGTTTTGGACACAACTACACCCCACCCCCCGATCTTGACCTTGATTTCTCTTAAGGTTTCTTCCTCATGGGAGTTTTTCCTTGGACTTCGACTGTTGTAAAAAGCGCTAAGTAGATAAACTGGACTTTGACTTCTAAATAGTAGCCTTTCATTGTAATAATGCTTGTGATTCTAGTGCAAAAAAGCAATGCACTGACAACTGGCCATACCATTTGGTGCTGATTACTTGTAGTTGTCTTTTGTATTATAGTTAAAGACGCACACACAAATATATTCAATATGAAATTAGGCAATGTATTTATTACTGTGGATTTTTTGTGACTCAAACTTTCTAATTTCAGCAGTCTGAAGAAAGATCCCCACAGAATGTTGATTTATGTGGTGCTAAAGTTTGTGGAATAATCTTTAGGCTCTGTCTTGTACAGCTGTATGGGGTGTGAGAGCCATACTAGTGTGATTCTCACTATTCATATGAGAGAAGATGAGGTTTCATTATAAGTAATGTTTCTTTTTATGAAGTTTCCAGCCTTTCTGCAAGGAGGAAGAGCAGTTGCAGCAGCAGGCTATAATGTTTTCTGATAATGTTGCTAATGTGCATCAGATGGCTGGGTAGATATTGAGTTTGGTCATAGCCTTGGGCTGAAATTGTTACCTCGAACTCTCACATCAAGGTCATAACATATATGGGGGTGGTCCAGGATATAACAGCTAAGTACACACTAGCAAATATTAAGTAATACTTTGCAAAGAACAAGGCACACACACATGGATTTAAATAAACAAGGGAACAGGGGAATTAACAAATAGTGGGACTAACACAGATATTAGAATGAACAAGGGTGACAAGAGGATCATGGGAATCGTAGTTCGTAGAGTCAGTGACAGGAGTACTGGGAGAGGTGGATATGACAACACAAAATTAACCATGCCTTCATTTGACTTCCAAAGTTGACTATGTGTTGAGCAGCTTGATTTGAGTCAGAGGGATGATTTTCTGGAGAAAGCAGGACACATCCCTGTTTTGAGGCATTTTGTGCTAGACAAGCCAGGTGGACTTGGGATCTGTAGCTTGTCATCACTACATCACATGACCTTGATCTAAGCTCACCCTACTGCTTGGGAAATAGGTGTATTTGCTGAGTCCATTGGGTCAGTTGTGTTGTATGTCCGATGCCCGAGCTCATGTATCTCATTTTACCCTATTTTTTCCAAAGCCTATGGCATCTAGGAATTAGGCACAGTTGAATTGTACCTGGCTTATGTCTAGTTGGAGCTGCAAGAGAAAGCACCTGGTGTGACACCTCTTCAAAAACAAAAGTTCAGAAAGGTTTCAGGATCTGGTCTCCCCATCGTATTTGAACATCTGTGCTGACCAGTTAGTATTCATTCAACCAGTTAGCACTCATTCAAGTCACTGCAGTTGTTTATCCTGCTTTAAAGGCATTACCAAGGGACCCATGCCAGGATTCTCTTTATGGATTTCAGCTTGGCCTTCAACACCATCATCCCAAGCATCCTTAATCAGAAACTCAACCAGCTTAGTGTGTCCACCCACAACTGGATCACATTTGCAACTTTTTGACTAACAGGAAGCAGCAGCTGAGGCAGATTTAATATCACATCCAGCACCTCTACTCTTACTACCGGTGTTCCCAAAGGGTGTGTGCTCTGCACACTTCTCTTCTCTATCTATACCAATGAGTTTAGCTGTCCATCAAGCCCCTGAAATTTGCAGACAATACATTGTCCTTATCCTGGGCCATAATGGATCTGCATGCAGATAGCAGATCCACTTCGGTGCAGTAACAATAATCTAGTGCTAAACTCCCCTTCAGAAGGAACCCTTCTCCATGGTGTCCTCTCCTTATCCACAACTGCAATATTACTATGGAGTCCTCACACCTAGGACAAATTGGTATATTTGATCAACTACCATCTGCTAGGTGATACAGAACACCTGGTACCACAACCTCCTAATTTAAAAAAATCTAATAGTTTGATAGTAGTTTCTTTCCTCTAGCCATTGAGCTAAAACCCTTACAAATCCTAATACCCATACAAAATCATACTGTATGAATTTCACTAACACGAACATACTTTGTACAGCACAATATCCTAATGGTACAGTATGTTTAGACTTTTGCAATACCTTTTCTCAAAAATATTGGACTTAATAGTAATCTCAACATCTTACTCACTACCCTTTTGTACTGTTGCACCTACCTGTATTGTTAAATATAGGAAGTGTTTTAGCAAATTAATTTAAATATCTCCCGCAGTCCCTAACTGTAAATTATGTCCATTTGCAATTATAGTTGTCAATTATATAAATTATGTCTATTGTCTTATTGCTTTTGTAAATGCCGTGTCAGAGGTGGCATAACACATCCAAAAGTAGTCAGGGTTAAACTCATGATATTCTAGTCCAGTGGCAGTAGTTTGAAACAGTTAGACATATTTAAAAGTATATGCTGTATACAACTCTAGAAAAATCCACTCCAACAGTGCATCAAATAGGCTAACATACCTGTCCAGATGACCAGTGCAGACTAGTCTATCAGCTCCTGTAGCCTTCTAAATAAAACTTGCTTTTATCAGATGTACTATAATGTCATGATGTGTCCAGACTTGAGCCTAATTTACAGAACTTTAAATATTCAGAGCCTGCTGTATGACCTTTGTTCTCTTAATTTATAAAATTATCCATATTACCTGTTCACATGTGACAAAGTCGAGTGCCGCGTGGCAAGGAGATGGACACACAGACCTCTCTCAATGCAGACAGACATTTATTAACATAAGACATGAACAATAAACAACAAACATTGATGGTACTCACACAACAGACTAGTGAAACGTGCAGTAAATGGTAAACAATTAACAAATACAGTAACACACTGTCAACAGGAACACTATGTGTTGTTCACTATGTATGCTGATTTCATACAACGCACAGGTTTAAATGCAAGCATATAGGTGAATAAGGTGCAGGTGTGTGTTTAACAAGTGGGTGTGGCAACAAAGAAGGAGGCAGTCACATTGACAGTCAATAATAACGTCCCACTGAATGTGGTGGGCCGTACCATGTGATCATTGGGGAGTGTACCGTGACAGCACACATTAATCAGCATGGTAGATTTTACAATAGATGTTTAGTGACAAGCTACATGTAAGCTGAATGAATCTTTTTTAAAATTTAAAATGTGATTGCTCTTACTGTGAATGCTCTTACTGGTGAGAAAACATAATAAATAAATAAATTTTGGCCTGTACTGATGCAAAAACTAAAAAAAATGGATACCAGCTAGCTAAGTACCAGTAACAGATGTTGTCACAAAGCAGCTTTACAAGTGCCCAAGTCCAAGCCCCCAGTGAATAAGTCAAGGGCAACAGTCACAAGGAAAAACTCCCTAGAGCATGAGGAAGAAATCTTGAGAGGAACCAAGACTCAAAAGGCGGGGGGCATCGTCCTCTGACTGATGACCAGTACGTATGCAGATGATCGGTTTATTCAGTTTATTGTCTTTTTCATCGTTACCTTCACTTTTTGACAAAGAAACATATGGGTCATTGTCAATAGTATTTACTGACATAAAAAGCAAAACAGAATCTTACCATCAGCATTATTTGCACATCAGAGCAGAGAAAGCTAAAGTGCAGATCATGATTTGGAGAAATGTTTTAAGCCTGATGATAATCTTAACTCTAGGCAAACAGGCTAAGAAGCCTGGATGATGTAGAGATTGTTTATCAGATTGATGCACTTTTTTTTTTTTGGTCTACCCCTAGAAAGTATATAGTTAAACTGTATCCCTGTGACCATCTGTCAACCACTTCAGAATCTTCTTTCCTTTTCCCTCTCCAGTAATAATTACAATGTTCTCTGGGAAAGATGAAGTAGCATTACCACAAGAAAGCAGTAATCTGACACTCTGTCTGCGGAAAGGAGACATGAAAGGCAGGAGAGAAGAATGCAACTATATAATGCATATAAAAGAGTCTTCAATGAATGCAAAACAAATGGAAACTGCTTTTCAGACTGTGCATTTTAAACAAAAGAAAACTTTCTTTATGACAGGGACATTTCTGTCCTTTGGTTTTGCTGGCTGCTGTGTATTATTGAGGAAGGAGGGGGAAAAAGGCTTTTTCAGTCTCTGATGTTCTTTGTCAAAAATAACTACATATATAGCTGTTAGAGACACACAGAGGTGAAACCTACATGCTAATTAGCATGTTCATTTACCAGACTCACTGTTTAGCTTACACGTTAAATATGGCATTGCAAGACCTGTGTATGTCACATCAATATGTTGAAAGCATGTCATTTTAGAGAACTGCTTTATCAAATTTGCTTTCTAAAACTATTGCCGATGCTCCCTCTTGTCTCTTCTGCTGTGGTGACTATGGAATCTGAAAAGAAAGAATGTAAATATCACAGACAATGTTTTGTTTTTTGTTTTTTTTCCAAGAGCCTTATGGACTTTTCAGAGCCGAGAGGAAGTCTAACTTCTTTTAATTTTTTTTTTCAATGAGAAGATATTCCAAATTTAATTAATGATTTTTTAAACTTTTGTATTCATTAATTTCATTACATCTAGCAAACATCTTCACCTCAATTGACTCGGATATGAACACTTTTTAAAAACATTTTAAATGTAATATTATTATTGTTTTTTTAATTGTAGGTTAAGGTTGTTGTTTTCAATTGTCCTTCCAGTTAGGCCAGAAGAACACACTTATATATGTTAACATATATGTTAAAGTTACGCTGCTTTATTAGATGTTTCAGATGTTACTTAATCAGGGATTGTGTTGGTTTATATACTATGACTTAAGAGTAATTGTAATGGGAATGGTTGTAGCATTTGGGTCAGTGCAATTGTGGTTTTGATCTTACAGAATTAACATACTTTCTGTTGTATTTGGTTGAAGAGGGGAACACTGACAAAAGGAAGCTTGCAAAAACGGCATAGGCAAGCATACACAGACGCATGCCAAAGCTGATGATCTGAAATGTTCTGATTATCTGATCATCTGCACATTCATTATTTCCTCTTGTGAAAAAAAAATAACGAGAAGGGGAAAGGAAGAGTGAATGAGAGAAAGTGGAAGAAAGGAAAGAGTGAGAGTTTTTCTGTGTGTTTATACAGAAGATGGTGAATGCTTCATTTCTCTTGTTCCCCTTGTTTCCTCCAAACTAAAGTGACTGTGAAACAACCAGTTGTATTGTTTATTTAACCCTCAATTGCGGACGTTGTGCTCACTCATAATTGTAAGTTGCTTTGGATAAAAAGTGTCAGGTAATTGTAAAAATGGCTGTTTAAATGCAGACAATCATAAAGTCAGCTTTATCAATAATAAAGTCTGAATCCCTTTTTTAGACCTTTCTTTTAGGTTAAAATGATTTATATACCCTAAGATTAGAAAAATAAGGATTACTGAAATTAATAAATAAAATAAATATATATAAAATATATATGTATTAATATAAACTAATATAAATATAATACAATATACAATTATATAATATATATAATATATTTTATGATTATATAATATATCATAAAATGAAATTAAAGCTACATTTAAAGAAAACCCATACTAAAAATACTTCCAGAATAGGATGTCTGTCAGAGAGGGTGAAGGTTTTTTTTTTCTTGCCATATAAAAGCAGAAGGCAGCTTCATTCTTCATTCTTCAATCTTCATTCAGCAGTCTTCTTCCATGTTTTACAGTGACCCTACAGATTTCAAAGAAGATCAGCAGGCACCGTTTCAATGACATGCTACTTTTTCAGTAATCGTGTATATCCTGATCTTCTTCTTAAAGCAGGACTATAATTTAAAATAAAATAAAATAAAAATAAAAACAAGTTTACTGTTGATGGATTTTCAGTTGTGATGTGCTGAAAGCAAATCCAATATTGTTGTCATTGTTCAGCGGTCCGGATGTTATAACAAATATAGCCCAGAGCTCCCTGATTATTCTGTAGGGACAGGGGTTTGGGATGGAGGATTGCAGTGGTTTGTGAAAGAAAATCCTTTTTCTGTACTAGCAAACTATCATACCCTCTTACTCAGTGTAGAGTTATACATATAGTAGGCTCTCTGCCTACTAAATAATTTAAAACTAAATGGCTCCAAATCCTTACTGCCATGTACTATAATGCAGGAGCAGTTGGTGTGGCTTGACATGTGCAATAAATTATGCTGCAATGAATAACTTTTGATCAGGTCTTGCAGTAGTGATGTCTAATGGCTAGGGCAGTCACAGTTATTCCTACTTCCTTAGAGTGATGATTCAGTGCCACACTGTGTGGTGTGGGGGTGTTGCATAATAACAAGGTCTGTTCATTAGGGAAGCACTGTATGATGTCTAGAGGTCTATATGTGTCAAAGAGTGAGCAAGAGTGAGAGAGTGAGTGGTAAACTGCTCTGTGAGGGGATGCTGGTTTGTCACATGTTCATCCCCCCCCCCTCTTTTTATTGTTTTTCTTATTCTCCTTTCTCTTTTTTTCTGTCATGTTTCTGTTTCTTTCCTGATCCCAGCTCACTCTCTCTTTCCTTCTGGTTGGTGTAGGTGACCTGGTGTCTCACCTCCTTCAAGCTGGGTTGTAGTGGTTAATGTGGCACTGGGAGAGCAGAAGGCTTATTAACTCTGCCCCACTTTATTATCTCTACATCCCGCACCGTCCACCCTGGTCCTGGCACCTGGCTCTGGCACTGTCTGCCATATTCAGGCTATTGGCTGGCATGTGAAGTGGAAGATTGCGATCTGCAAGGCGTGACTCGTCAGTGCTGGTCATCAGAGCTGTAATGGCAAGAATGACAACAATCTAGCCTCAAGTTTCAACACACATGCTTTTGTGTATACCTTCACTATTGCACCTACATGCACAGATACATATCGACCTTGTGTGTCCTCTCCAGTGTTGGAACAAAAAGACTCTAAAATTGTATAAGCAACATGATGCATTAAAGTAGATTTAAAGTTAAAGTACACTTTAAAGTACTGGCCTCCTCACAAAACACTTTAACTTAAATACTATGTTGTGTGATTAATGCCCTGTAATCTGTGCTGTGTGAGGAGGCCTCTTCTCTGTACTCTATGCTCTGTCTTGTGTGCTATGTGATGAACCCTGTGTGATGTAGGCTACTCTAATCCCAATATGTGCCCTCTTTCTGACTCACCTGTGCATCAGTATAATCAACTTCCATGTTCCGGGTGTGGGAAAGTCAATGTCTGTGTTGATTTAATTAGGTAAAAATAGCTTTGAAATAAATGCAGTGCTATTTATCAGGAGATGAGAGTGGCAGTCACTATCGAACCGTTAATTAGACCAGTGCCACGTTATGGTATTCAGAGGCAACAGTTCCCCAAACAAGACTGATTCACACATAATTTAATGGGTTTATATCTGTGTGAAGTAAAAGAGTGTTTGCTGTCTTCTTTATTTTTCTGTCTTTGTTTCTGTGTATCTCCCTACCAACATTACATGCTGTATAATTATAGATCACTTTATATTCTTGGTAAATAACCCATAAACCCATATACCCATATCATGTTGTGTGGTGAGGTTGTGTGTATGTACTGTGTTGTGGTATGAGTCCGGAAGGCGTCCAGGGGTCATGCAGGAGATGAGGTCTGTAACACAGGCAGGATATGGAAACCAGGACAAACACATACATAGATGGCTCAGTTAAATGCTGTAAATGAAGGACATGGAAACCAGTACAAACACATACATAGATGGCTCAGTGTGAAACATGAGAATGGCAAAACTTCGGAAAGAGTGTGTGAGGGAGGGGAGCTTAAATAGGAGGGAAGTAATGGAGAGAATTGTCATCAGGTGTGTAATTAGTACTCTGGTGAACCAGATGTCGGTGGGAAGAGGTAGGTGTGGCAGTGCTGGGATAAGCATGGTTCCTGGAGTTTGTGACACTAACACAGCACTGCCAGGTATGCTAGCAGTGTCGGCAAAACTTCCAGGTATCTGTTCAAGGGCTCTGTTGTTCATAGAGTTCATAAAGTGCCTTGTTTAATTTTACTTGAAAGAAAAAAATAGAAGTGCAACAATAATAGCTCATCGTCAGACCATCCAGTGATGAAGAGGCAGAGATGGCAGCAGTGAACAGGGTTATGCAGTGAATACATAAATCAACACAGCCACTAGCACAGCACATACAGGCATCGTGACAATGGTCATTAAATATGACCTGTGCATAAGACTGAAATACATGACATGTTAATTCAATGCCAATTCCCCACCCCCTCCAAAAACAAAGCTTTATCTCATCCAGATCAATATATATGTAGCACTTTACTTACACAGCTGAAGTACCTCTGCATCTTGTTTCTCTGGAAACAATTTGTACTTCACTGCAATCTCTCTCTTTCTCCCTCCCTCTGGAAATCAAACCCATGACCTTAGTGTTGTCAGCACCTTGAGTGCCCCATTTTAACAGGTGAGCTACAGGAGCACAAAACACTGTTGTGTCAAAAACTCTGGGATGCAGCAGTTCATTGGCTATTCATCCTGTTTTCATTGCTCAAATGGAAAGGATTAAGAGATCCATGTATTTTGTCATGTTTTGCTTGTGTATCAGTGAGAGAGAACGTAGGAGGGATTAAAGAAAGAGAATTCTTAGTTTTGTATTCATGTCTGTATGTAAGAGAGAGGAAAGCGTGCTTTGTGCGAAGTTGGCAGCACTGCAGGCTGGGGGCTTTTTGGTCTGCTTTGGTATTTTACTCAACTATTTCAACTGACATGTTCAGTTTCTTTTAAAAGTAATGGGGTATGAAAGAGCAACGGAATTCAATAAACTATACCCACCAAGACACTAGGCTCCTCCCACAGACTGACAGCTTTAAAACACTAGAGATAGGAAGGTGGTGAAAACATTGCTTTGAGATTCTGATACAATTTAATCAAGTCAAGTCAAATTTATTTATATAGTGTTTTTACAGCAGATGTCACAAAGCAGCTTTACAAATGTCCGAGCCCCCAGTAAGCAAGCCAAGGAAGACAGTGGCATGGAAAAACTCCTTAGAGCATGAGGAAAAAACCTTGAGAGGAACCAAGATTTAAAGGGGGCGCATCCTCTTCTGGCCAACAATGGTCACCACAATAGTAACTATATAGTAGTGAAAGAGGAAAATTAATAAATAATAATAATAAAATGAAAAAAATTATCAATGAATGTCTAGTATAGAAATGTCTAGAAATCCTAGTCTGAACCGGATAGTGTGCAAATGTAATTACATAATTGCTGTGGATTTTTCAACTGTATGTTCTCTCTGGAAACGTCCCATTCTACTAAATCCCAAAGGTGCTCTGTTGGATTCAGATCTGGCCACTGGGGAGGCCATGACACTTCATTGTCATTATCACAGCCAGGATCTTGTGCGGAGTGGCAGAGCTGGCACAGATCACGTGTAGCAGGGCAGAGGTGGTCGGGACCATGTGCAGTGGATCAGAGGTGATCAAGACTGTGTGCACTGGATCAAAGGTGGTCAGGACCACATGTCAGAGGTGGTCGGGACCACGTGCAGTGGATCAGAGGTGATCAAGACTGTGTGCACTGGATCAAAGGTGGTCAGGACCACATGTCAGAGGTGGTTGGGACCACGTGCAGTGGATCAGAGGTGATCAAGACTGTGTGCACTGGATCAAAGGTGGTCAGGACCACATGTCAGAGGTGGTCGCGACCACGTGCAGTGTGGCAGAGGTGTCTGAGACTGTATGTAGCAGGGCACATGTGGCCAGGACTGTGGGCAGTGGGGTTGGAGTGGTGGATCCTGAGCTGGATACTGCCCTAGATGTTGGAGTGAAGCATTTCAGCATCAGGAGCAGAAACCCCTACCAGGTTTCATCCAACTCTCCCTTCAGGTAGAGTGTCTGCCCATGCTCTAGCTTGCCAGTAAGTGCCTCTTTGATAAGCAGCACTCATGTTTGATAAGGTACTCTGCGAAATAGCACTGGCAAAGCACTGGACACTTACATGGGCTCTTATCATATGTGAAATCCCCCATGAGGGTTTTCTTCACAGGAACCTTTATCCCTGCAGTGCTAGGGCATTTGCTCTTACTGTAGAGAATACTTTGTGACTGAGCTAACTTGGGCTGCTCCGGGTAGCCAGAGGTTTGGCCCAGTTGTACAGCCACAACCTGGAGTGTCACTCGCTCACTGCTTCCTTGGTTGGTTGGTGGCTTGTTCTGTGATGGTGAGTGAGGCAAAGCAGGATGCAATGTGTTGACAAATGACATGTATTAAGGGCAAAACCATTCTCATTAGACTTTTTACAGTCCTGGTTCAACATACCAGGAGTCAAGGAACCACAACCTAACAACCTGATACTAAACAGAAAAAGAAAATGAAACTAAAAGTGAAACAGAGAAAATTCAAAGTAAAAGAGAAAAACATGAACAAGATTACAATAAACAGGGATGGCCATACAGGGACATCATACACACAGAGCCATCAAACGGACAACACAGAAAAAAACAGACAGGGAAACACAAGGTATAAATAGTCAGTTAAATGTAGAGAAAACAAGACATAGGTGAATCCAATAACAGAGGGAGACCTCTACTACAACTTGCTCATTGCTTGTAGCTGCAATAAACTGTTGGGGGAAAAGGCTGGAAACAGTCTAAATTCACTAATTTAGTCTTCTTGTACATAAAAACAAAATTGTAAAAAATACTTAAATGTTTTGATATAAAATTCAAATGTCTGGTTGTTCAGTTTTTTCAAATTTTTTGTTGTTGAGATAATTAAAAACTTGGGGTTTGGCCCCTTTTTTTGCCTAAGAGTATAGGTGCTAGATTGTCTCATGGATTCCTTTCCATATTCTTTTGATGCACCCCTGATTCAATTATCCATTGATTCGTGTTTGTTCTTGTGGCACTCTTAGTGCCTCTAGGCTCTCCTTCAGTTCCTGCCATTTGTAGGATTGTCTTATGTTGGCCACCTCTTCTATCTATTGGTGGTACATTCCATGAAGAGGCTTTCTGTGCCTTGACACCTTTCTGTTTCCATGGCGTCCATTTCTCCTATCTGTTTGAGGCACTCTCTCATTAGCTCATCCTTGGGGCTTTGGCTTGGATGTATGTTTTGTGTCCATGTTTTGTTACTCATCCTGGACAGTGGATTTTACACTTTGTAGATCATTTCTCCTCTCCATCTGACTGGTGTACTGGCTTTGGATGCTGGATTTGGGCTGGACTGCTCTGTGCATTGTGAGCAGTTTTCTGGTGTTGATGTTGGCAGCTTCTAGCACTTTTCTTAGCCAGTTCATTGTGCCTGCTGGATATCTCCTGACTGGCAGTGCACTTTTGTTTATGGCTTTGATCTTACCATTCAGTTGGCTCTTGAGTACCAGCATTACCCTATGGAGGTATTAGCTGTTGCTGTCCTTCTTGTTTCTGCCTCATGGTTCCCATGTGATTGAATAGTCCCCAGGTATTTGAAACTCTACACCAGGTTTGTTATATGGTTTGTTATATGGTTTGTTATATGGCCTGGTTTTTCACTTCCCATTGTCATGATCACTTTTCGTCTTTTAAACTTTTCCTCTTTTCAGCCGACCAGTCTTCTCTTCTGCAATGACATTCCAGTGCTGTTCCTAAGAACTTGGTCAGTTGGATCAGCAAGTGAGTAATATCGATTTCTTCTTTCCAAGCATAAAGCTTGATTTCAACCATGTTTAGAGGGTGGGTGATGTTTGCTCTGCTCCTGAATCTGTATTCATACTCAATTATTGATAATATCAGGCGTGTGCAACCCTTTGGTATATGTTACACTTTATTGTCACCAGGGAAATTTGAGTTGGTCTTTGAGCTGGCTTCTTCTTTTGTCCTTCAGTGTTCTATATCTGAAGTAAATTCCAGAGTAACTCCAGTGTAATTAAAGATGTAGAGGTAATAAAAAGTTCAGTATAGTACACATGGTTTCAAAAGAAAGAAGACAGAAAAAAAACAACCAAAAAAAAGTAATTACCGATATTTTCACATGAACAAACAAAATATTACTGTACATCAGATGTGCATGATGATTTCCTTGAATTAGTTATACACTGAGAATGGAGAACCTAAGGTACACCAATCAGCCACTTTGGGGAACCATAAGGGTTGTTACCTTTTTCTGCTGATATAATCATTAAAAAGCCCTTGATTCAGTCATGCTCACACTGTGCTTGGTGTTTTCCTGGATGATGCTCGGGTGTAGGGGGGTCTCTCAAGCCCATCGATATGCATGGATTATTTTTCGGTTCTGTGCCGTGTGCCTGTGTGTGTCAGAGCCTTTGAGAACACAAAACAAATTAAGACTATGGATTTTTTTCCTGTTGCATGGTATGGTATGATGTCTACTGTATCTTACAGATGCACAATGTCCTGTCATTCTCATGTCTAGTTGCTCTAGTGCACATGTCTCTTGTGCTTCATTTCTGGGTCCCCAAGGACAACTCTTTTTCTCTCTTTGCCAGGTTGTGGAGATTGGCTCTGGTGAATGACAGTGACTAAATTTGGAGATAACAAGTGCTGTCAATAAAGGGAAGAGTAATGATGTACTGTATTTGTAGACTGGGCCATGCAGTGTTGGCTTTCTTTAGCATTAGAAAAGTTTTGGCACAGTCCCGCAGGTGCTGATTTAGCTAACTTATAGCCTGTCTCCCTGACTTCCTTTGCTTATTATGGGATTGGAGGTCAAAAAAAAAATAGCCCAGATACTAGCATCTTGGTGTGGGGGTATTGCTTGTACAACAGAAGGTATGTCTGTCAGGTATGTGCTTTTAATCCTTTTGTTTTGCTTTGCTCTTTATTCTTCTGTTTCCCTTTTATACTGTTCAGTATTTTAAAAAATGCAGTCCTGGTAAAATTGATCTACTTCAGCTTTTCCTGGATCAGTCTTGTGCATTGCGCTCAGGGTGTGTGAAGTCCATGTTATCAGAGCAAAAACTGACTGGGGCATTGCTTTGGCTCTGATGACCGAGGCTCAACTGAGGCTCCACCCCACACTCCCCACACTAACCAAGGAATCTCTCACAGTCGTGTGATGGGGGTTACTCCTCGATGCAGCCGACCATCCATGGGGAGACAACGCCTCACCCCTGGGCTGGAACATTTCTAGAGTGGAACATTTTATTCAGGAATTAATGATGGAAAGGAGGGCATCCCATGAGATGTGTCTGTCTCAGCGCCAGCTGCACACGTCAAAGTGTTGTGAAGAAAAAAGATCCTGTGATAAATAAACAGAAAATAATATGAATAAATAACAAGCCTTTATGTTCACACACACACACACACACACACACACACACACACACACACACACACACACACATAATTTTGTTCAATTTTAGGTTAAATTCATCTTGGTTCTGTGTATTATTTATGGTTTTACTTCAGTCTGCTTAGTTAGTTGAAGTCAGCACCCAACATATGTTCCCAGGAAATCACCCACCTTTGCAACTCCATCCAGCCTCTTCAAATATGAAGCAGACAAGAATACATCTCTCTCTTCACTTCTGTCTTTCTCTATTTGTCTGGTTTCTTTCTGTCGTCTTTATGTTTATCTCTCTCCTTTCTCCCCTTTGGCCCTCCATACACAAAACAAAAAGCATCTTGCAAAATCAGAAATTAATTAGATATCAGTCAAATTGCTTGTGACCACATAAAATTGTCACCTAACCCTCCCAGACTGCAGTTCAAATCCAGTGGCATGGATGACCTCAGAAGGAGGTCAGGGGTATATTTCACCCACATTTTTGTTTTGTCGAACCTAATATGCAAATATTCTTTTTGATTCTAAAATGGACTAGAACTGGTTGTCATATTGTCAGAAATTGCAACCCATATGGTACAACAGTTTATAAACAAGATTTTACACCCACATTTTGAAACTGCACACTCAGGGGTGCAAGTGGGGTTTGGCAATTGGAGGAGATAGTGGGGGGAGCCTACAAATTGGGATCCTACAGCCACTATACAACAAATGAAATGTAATTCTAAATGTTTCCATATCATGACAATGTTTGCAAAGCTGTATTTACTTACACATCATGCTGTTAGTAAACATTTGTCCTAACATTTTATAGATAGGAATCGTTCCATTTGTGATTTATTTTGGTATAGAACAAGTGGAGTGTAGGGGTGATTGAGAAACTTTTTTGAATAAGGAAATCATCTTTTAGACCTCAGTTTCTCAGCTCTGAGCCTGGGAGCCCCCTCCTTGAACTTTTTTTTTTTCCATTGCCCCAAACACACACAATCCAATTAACCATCTCAAACCCTTTCCTGAGCTGAAGGGAGCATGTCAAAGCAGTTAAACTTCTTAACTGTGCAGGGCAGAAGGCCTCCAGGATGAAGACTGGGAAACATACATTAGATACATTATCTCCAAGCAAGGAGACTGAACTTTGATATAAACTATGCAATATTTCTGAAAGTATTGCTGTGATATGTTTCCTTGCTGTGAATATTATGATGAAATGTAAACTTAACATTGTCTTAGGGATCTAAAGACCATATAAAATTGGCTTGCCAGTTTACTGGGCCTGCAACCATACCATATACAGTATCTAAAAAAAGAATGGCGTGGAGTTTGTGATCCAGAACTAATCTGTATCTGAACTCAATAAACCTCTCTTGGCTGATTGCAACAATCCAACAACAATGTTCCAACAATTAGAGTAAAGTTTTCCGAGAAGAGTGGAGACAGTTACTGCAACACTGACAAATACAGGATGCTCGATTGTGAGAATTGAGAAAACCAAGTTAACTGACAACAGCCTAGTATAATAATGCTTATCCTATGGGTTACCATGAGTTAAGCATAGAGGATGATTTTCAGAATAAAAAATACTTAAAAGGCATGCATTAGTGATAACATTTTTGGCAATTCCATTTAAATAAATCCATGCTGTCTTTATAAGATAAAACAGATGAGCTGTGTGAGTTGCAAAAGCAAACTTATTAGAGAATTTAAGCTTTGTGCTATGTTAATTAAACATTAAAGATTGAGCTAAAAAGTTAAGTATTAAAGCAGCAAAATAGGAAAGTAGCCAACAGCTAACTACATTGTAAATCCGCATTCTGTGACTGTTCGCTAACTACGGTACAAAGCCTCCACATATGCAGTGGTGGTTTGTAATAGAGGTCTGCCATCTTGAGCAGTCACCTCCTATGAGAGCATATGTCAGCTTGTTATTGAGCTTATATACAGGTTTCATTTTTGCAACATTATGGTCAACAATGCTATTTGTTTGCATGTGTATTAAATTAACAGTCTGGAACGTACAAATAGCAAAATAGCAAAATAGCAAAGTAGCATGCGACAGTGCTAAATGATACCAGCCATTCGTCCAGTGTTAGCTGTAACACATTACTTATTAATACTTACTAACTGCCCCTGCGATGAGAAACATAAAAGGTGGGAGGCTAAATTTAGCTAGCCAATCAGTTTCAAAACTGGTTTAGCTTCCTGCAAAACATCGACTAGCTATTTTTGACATGCTGATTCAAACTGACATTCACATTATACAAACGTAGCGAAGCTAATCAGGACTCTCTGAAATTACTTACATCGCATTTTTTCTGTCTCTTCAGTGATCCGAAGCTACCTTTTCATTCTGAGGTTTTGGGGAAGGTGGGAGGGCATATTTTGAAGGGGTAACAAATGGAATACGTTCTAGGACAAAAAAGGTTTGGGTTGGTGGAAAATATCCACTTGAAAACTTGAAAACTAACTGAGGGCAGGAGGCAAAAACGTGGGGGAGTGGGGGGGCACACATCCATTTTCATCAACACTAGATATATACTGAGGCAAAGGAATAGGGCATCTTTGCAGTTTGGTGTTAAAATGCATTTAGATTTATATCTGTACACTGGAGATGCATTTAAGTTACCTGTCTGACTCTGTCGTTAAATCAGATCAGCTTTGCTTAATTGGCATGAATGATGTTTACTTAATACCAAAGTAGTTTACATAACCACACATAAAATAAACAACGTTATTAACAAAGCTTTCATACAACATAATATGAACAATGAAAGATTTAACAGTTCTTTGGATGTTCAGTGAATCCACTTCATTGGTTGTCCCTGAAGTCATGTCTTATAACTCTTGCTGCCTGCATCTCTCTCCTCCTTCACTCTAAAATGTATGAGAGGTTTTCTGGTAACTCTGGGGAGATGCTGGTCATTTTTTTCTATAAAGAATTCTTAATTGAAACATCTTGAGGGTCACTGTGCTAAGAAACGCAGCTCTATCTCTGTCAGCACAGTGTGACAGAGAGACCTCTTCCTCTGGGCTGTGGTGGGCCTTTGTGATAGGTAGCTGAAGAGGCATGCCTCTTCTCATTACTTAAGGTCTCTTCTGTGTCCCTCTCAACCCCTCTCTTTTACCATACACGTTTTTCATAATGGAGTTGTGCAGCCTCCCCCCAAATTAAAGATGACTTCTCAGAAAATGTAGAAAGCATGTGTTTGTGTGTGTGTGTGTGTGTGTGTGTGTGTGTGTGTGTGTGTATGACACTGGAACATACAAGACACCATGATGGTCTCCAAAGATCAGCTAGTGAGTATTGAAAGAGTTGCCACTGATGGGTTCTCCACGTGTTGGAGTGTCTTTCCATAATTCCAGGCTATGGTTGTAGCTCAGATTGAGTTTAACAGATGTCATGTGAGAGAGAACATGTTTGTGAGTGTGCATGTGTGTGCATGCGAGTGTATGTGTGTGTGTGTGTGTGTGTGTGTGTGTGTGTGAGTGCGTGCGTGCTTGCGTGCGTGTTTGCGTGTATATGTGTATATGTGTGCGTGCGTGCATGCGTGTGATAGAGTGTATGAGCTATGTTACACATCCATCCCTGCACCTTACCTTCTTTTTATAGCTCTTGTCAACATCTGGAGCCAGTAATACATCTTTTAAAGGGCCAGACATGATTGGTTCATGGGCATGATAGCTGCAGAGATCTCATACATCTCATTTAATACAGTCAGTGGATCAAAA
>NC_137502.1:21534555-21577055 GCF_041902795.1 Electrophorus electricus
CCCTTTGCCCCGAGTAAAGGGACTAAACCTCACAAGAACAAACTAAACAATCTGCTAAGCCACCTCAATGTTTTGTTACTGAAATTAAGAAAATAAATTGAGAACGCAATGCAACTAAAACAAGTGTGTCAGATGAACTACACGAACACAGGAGTGTTATAACCTAAAGATGTGAAGAATGTTACTTCAGGGCCATATTGTACAGGGAACTCTAAGCAATGAGCATCAAACTACAGACCAAAGACTATTTGATACAGAGATCTGAGGAACAGCTCATACCTGCATGTGCCCCCCTCCCCAACACACACCCTGCAATGTTCAGTGATTACATCCGAAGACTACTAACCTGTGGAATATCCACATACTGAAAGTATTCATTATAAACCCACCGTCAGCCTATCATCAGCTGTTCTCACAGCCTGTGTGAATTCAGTGAGTGAAGATCAAACAAAAACTCCTTTGGTATTTGATTCCAATGGAAGGCATATACAAAAAAAAAAAAAAAAAGCCTGCTGTCCTATGTCAGTCGCATAATGGTGCTGTCCAAACATGAAACATATTTTGTACCAAAGCAAACAGAGGCACAAGCACCATACAAATATGAGGCTATATGACAATGAACCCCTGCTGCAAACAGCAGGACAGGAAGCTCAAAGCTGAGGACACTGTCATCTGCCTTGCATCACTAACCTGAAGTGTTGATGGTGTCTCCTTTCCAAGTTCTTATTGGAATTTACAGTTGTAAAGGCTGCAGTCTAATAAGAAAAACTGGAAGCATCAGCATCTGATTCATGCAAGCTTTTCAGCATTTTTCTTCCCGTCTCATTCCCCCCTACCTTGCTACCCTCAGAGGATTTTGCCACCTTCGTTCAGGAGAAGTTTAACAGGATCTGTCAGTCATTTTCTCATGCTTTATTTCTCCCATCAGTCCTCATCCTCCTTCTCTTAGTCCTCTAACATGCTTCTGTCCTCTCTTATCTTACATCTCCAACTACCTGCCCACTGAATCCTTCCCATCCACACTGCTCCTTTTAATCTCCCAGGATCTGCTCCCCATCATCACTCTTATCATAAGCCCCTCAAACATCTCTCTATCATCATGTTGCCTTCCAACTACCTTCAAGAACACAAGGGAGGTATCCATAGTGAAAAAAGCCACACTAGACAGCTCTGACATCAACAACTACCACTTAGTATCTTTCCTTTTTTATATCTCAGAGATTCCTGAGTGTGCTGTCTGTAACCAGTTTTAACCAGAACCAGCTCCAGGATCAGTCAGGTTGCAAATTGGCACACTCTACCAAAACTGCTGTGTGTACGTGTAAGTGCAGCTACCACCAAACTGTCATGTCCTGGCTCTTCTAGACTTCTCTGCTACATTTGACATTGTGAACAGCAAGATTTTCCTTTTTTGACTTAGGAAACACTGGCAATGGAGTCTTACCTAGACGCATGTTGTTCTCAGGTTACAGATCATGAATGGGATCCTCATCCTCACCATCGATGTGTCCAAGGCTAACTTCTGCATCATCTTTTCTTTGCTCTCTACAGTGACTCTGTCTTTGTGATGTAATCTCCTCCCTTAGATTCTGCTACCATTGCTGTGCTGCTGATACCCAACTAACCTGTCCTTTCCACCTTCCAATAGGGAGGTTTTTAGCCACATCTTGGAATTATTGATCAGCACCTTATCATGGACAGCATCCCACAATCTGAAGCTGAATTGCCGAAAGACCAAGCTGCTACACAATCCCAGGAGCAATTGGCAATTGTGGATGACCAGCTGTCCTTTTCAGATAATTTGCCCTCTTCTATCTAAGAAGGCCATCCAGGCACTCTCTTGTCATGTCTAGGTTTGACTGCTGCAATTCCCTCATGGTGGGTTTTCCTATGTGTGCTGTCAGGACCTTGCCACTGATCCAGAATACTGCAGTATGGCTGGTCTTCACTGCTCCTAAGGTTTCCTACATCAAACCACTACATAGGTTCACTTCACAGGGTTCCTGTAGCAGCTTGTATCAGATTTAAAACTCTTCAAAGCCAAAAACGAACCTGCTCCCTCCTACTTGATGGCAATGGTCAAAACGTGATCTGTAACACAAGCCCTTTGAGCTTAATTTATGGCCTGTCTTGACACACCCTCCTTCGAGATTCATGGAAGACAACTGTCAAGGCTTCTCCATCCTAGCACCAAGTTGGTGGAATGAATTACTGCTGGTTGTCCAAACAGTTGGAGTCCCTTGTTGTTTCAACTGCTGACTGATGCTTTCTTTGAAAAGTACTTAAATCTAAACTAATACTGTAAGAAAATGTTATATTTGCACTTGAATTGTCTTGTTTAGTAATAATATTTCTTCTTGTATTTTGTAGCATTGTGTTGTATCTCTTAGGTCTCAGGTCTGACTCTTGTTTATGGCTGTGTCTGGGTTCAGCAGTATTTTTCGACTTTAAAAATATGCCATCGTGAACACAGTACCTGAATCTACTCTGGATAAAAACATTTGCTAAATGCCATAAATGTAAATGTAAGTGCCAGTCAAAGTAGCACAAACACCAGCAGGGCCTTTGAGCTGAACCAGAAAAGGCATCCACTTAACACGGTAGGCTCTAAACATATACAGTACATCTATAACTGACATTATACAACATGAGGTTATAGAACATATTGGAAACTCTGCTAAAATGTCACATACTTTACAAATATATATATATATATATATATATATATATATATATATATATATATATATATATATATATATATATATATATATATATCACTATATAAAAATAAAGTGAAAAGTAAGCTAAAATAAAAAAATAAAAGTAAACTTTTATTTAAAAGTGACAAAATCTTCACAATCTAAGAATATTTAAAAAGAGAATAAAATACTTCAAAGGAATACAGAACAAAAAAAGAAAAAAGAAAAACCTTAATTAAGTAAAACAATCAATGATTATCTGAACTTATTAGAACTCAGATATATGATCAAATCTTCAAGTACAAGATCACTTGAAGTAAAAAGCACTGGATCCAGAAAAATGAAAGAAAACTCAGGCTTAAAATGCTGTCTAATTTTTCCCTAATACCTGGGATGCAGGAATAATATGTTTTAAAAATAAGGTATATTTGATTCCATTAATTATTTATGTATGTACTAACTTCTGTACTAATATAAACACCCAAATAATGACTTCTCTGATAATGTATCTGTAATGTTGAGAGGCGAGGAATGGGCCCCTATTTCGGGGTGAACCCATTCCAGGGTGCACCCTGGTCAGATGCGTCAGGAGGGTCGAGATCTTGGAAGTGCCACCCGGGCGAGTAATTCTGATTTCCATTTTAATGCACTCAGGGACACCCTGAGGACCTCTGTAGTGCACCTGAGGTGCAGGACACAAACGTTTATTAAATACGACAAACAAAACTAAAACGCGAGGACCAACCCAAAATATACCGTGCGATAAGCAGGTTTAGACTCAACGAGAACACCACAGTAGCGTGGCTAAAGCACGGCATACACCAGGTCGAGAGACAAAGACGGAACAGAACTTTAAATACATACACTATCAAGGACAATAACGAAAGACAGAGGTAACACATAACATTGGTAAATTGTACTGCCTAGAAATCTACTCCAGTCAGAAAAAAAAAAAATATGTATATAACTGTATGCTTTCCCAGTATTTCACTGGCCATATAAATCTAACCTATCTCTCTTCTTCTGAAGCAAAACCAACAAAAATGGCAAAATTCTGTCCCTCACTAAGTATTATGTTAGGTCTTATATTGTACGATCAAATTTGCAAGCTAATATTGGAAGAAATACACAAAAGGGAACCAAGTCACAAGTCAGCTTTATTGTCATCTCAAACCACACACAAAGTACATATCACTATAGTGCTATGTTGTAAAATGTATATTAAGGTATAACAGTTATTTTGTACATGTGTAAACATTAGACTGCAATGAAGCAATAGATTGTTCACAGTCTACTGTTTACAATGTACCAAATAACTGCTTATACTAAATATTAATATTAAATAAAAAAATAATGGATATATTATTTAAAATGAATGAAAAAAGTAATACAGCTAATATGTCTTATCATTTTAGGAACGGTAAATAAGAAACTGCACTCATCTGCCTATATACGTTTTTGTTTGTTGATTATTGTAATTTTTATTTAACTGTATTTTTTTCTCTTCTGTTATTCTTTCATTAGCTTTGGCCAAACCGTTAAAAGCAGAAGTCATGCAAATAAAAATGAAGCCAAATTTGAAGGACAAAAAGAGAAAGAGAAAGAATAATGAGTTAAAATCTGAAGAAACAGCTGAAGGATATGTCTCACTTTCAGTTCAGTTCAACAATTTACATTATTGCAAAAAAGATGAATCAAAGTAAACACAGAAGAACAAAGGGACAAATGTGTTAGGAAAATTATTCTGAAAAAGTACTGAATGAGTAATCTTTCCGCTTGAGAAATGCTTTGCCTTACTGGTTGTTGCTTCAGTTGTGAGACATCACAAATTTGACTGCTACCATGATCTGCCCACACTGTCTACTGCTCATGCTGTCACCCTCACTCTCAGAACTGCTAAAATGGAGCCTCACTGGTGCATTTAGTGAACTGCGCTACTGTGTTCACACTGTATGTCGCGTTCGCCTTCTTCTGTGGGAAAGAAACAATAAGAGCTCAGCCCCGGCTGGTGTATGATGGCACGCTCTTAAAAAACATTTGATCATTTGCTATTTCCTTCAGAAACAATGATGAGGACAAAGCTGATAACACCGCCATTGTAAAACAAGGAATCCCATGTCATGACTGCAGTATGTAGGTGTGTGCATGTGTACTGTGTGTGCTTTAAACAGTAAGTGAAGTAGGCATGGTAAATATAGTTGAATATAATCATGAATGTCTGCATGCCGTGTTTAGAGCTTCTGTGCTTAGGGTCAGTATTGTCATTAGAGTGAATGTTATTAATAATATTAATAATAACAATACCAAATATGTGTGTGTGTGCATGTGTGTGTGTGTTTATTTGTGTGTTAAAATCAGAAAAATTATTGTATTAGGTCTTAAGACTCTGTCATTACACACGCATGCATGCATGCACACACACACACACACACACACACACACACACACACACACACACACACACACACACACACACACACATACACACACACACACACACACACACACACACACACATACATTATCCTGTGAGCCATTGCTATTCCTGCTGAGACCTGTAATTCTGCATATGAACATCGGAAAGCCTCTCAATCAGATTTCCCACTTCTTCCCCTACACACACACACACACACACACACACACACACGCACGCACGCACTCGCGCGCGTGCACGCACACACACACACACACACACACACACAATATTATAGTAGCTCAGACAAAATATATTTCAACTCAAACTGTAGGCGCACACACACATTTCTTTTAGACAGATATATTCATCTACCTCCACACACAGACAGATATATAAATCTGCATTTTCACACACAAACTGAGAGTGACATTCTTGCCACACACAGTGCATCTCCTCCTCCCAATCTCTCAGCTCCCTGCCTGCCAACCTGACCTCCACCATCCATCGCTCTCTCTCTCCAACTTTATCTCTCTCCTTTACCTTATCTCTTGTTCTCTGTCTCCCATTTTTTCTCTCTCCCTCTCTCTCTAACTCTGTAAGGAAATGATGGATTCTGTTGACTATGCCCACTCCCCTCCCTGCTCACTTTGAGCTCGACTAAGACGGATCTGTTGTCCATTTGTGCATTCAGCCGGTGCTGGCTGGTACGACAGCCAGTCAATCAAACAGTGATGATATTTAATCAGATTACAGACAGATCAATTAGTTATTCCCCTTCCCCCAATGGCTAACGACCCTGCCCTTGCACATACGTTTGCATTCTTTCATCTAGATAAATGACAATGTCTGCCTGCCGCTCTAAACTAAAGTAGTTTATTTATCCCCGTGTGTGTGTTTGGGTGTGTACGTGTGTGTGTATATGCGTGTGTTTGAGCGTGTCCTGTCTCATTCTTATGGAGTCATTTCTCTATAAAAAGGATGTTAGTGGCCTGTTGATGCGGCCTGAGCAATGTTGTGAGGAGCAGTCATCATGAAAAATGTGATGGAGTTACTGCATCCATCCTTGTACACTGCACCTTACCCTCCACAGCACGCAGAAACGCATCATAAATATGCGACTGTCAGGAAGTGACTCTTCAGGTCCAGACGACTGTTCGGAGACCGCACCCTCTGTCTGCATTAGATATACTACCATTACACAGACGTCATGCAGCACTGTGCATGAGCATCATGTGGTGTTAGTTAATGGGCTGGTTTAGGCTGCCTGAAGGGAAATTTCATATTTTGTATTATTCTTTGAGTTGAGATTCAGTGGAAAGTTAATGTGATTCTGCTGGGCATTCTGTGCGCTCAAGACTTGATTGAGTGTTTACTAATCTAAGACAGATGCAGAGATTTTCTGATAAATGTAACTTTCTCTCTCTCTCTATTTTTAGTTTGGTTGTCAGGTTTTTGGTTTGTGTGTATGTGTTTAAGTCTGTATTGTATGTAGCGTCTGTGGAGAGCCACCATCTCTGTTTTCGGCAGGCCACTGGAGCCTGCGCTCGATCTTGCCTTTTAGCAGAGCCACCTGGTACTGCTACCTGTGCCAGGTCCTTTGTGTCAGGCAGTGTTGTGGACCCCACATCCTCACAGGCTCCGTGAACCAGCCCTGATCCATCCACACGCACCCTGGAGAGACACAGCTCTTCCATCTCCCCACCGTTCACCCTTAAATTAAACTCACCCAGAGTTTATGAGAGTACAGAGCCCAGCATCTCACCAGGGATGGAACAGGTGTGAGCTGTCTCTCTCTCCTACACACACCACGTGCCCACCAGACTCAACAGTTGGAATTTAGTTATTGTCAAAAATAAAAAAATATGATAATCAAATCCTTATATTGAGAGAATGCTACATGTTGTGGGGAAGAGGGGAGGGGAGAGAGGTTATGACAGGACAGAGGAGTGGAGAGAGAGAGGAACTAGAGGAGTAGAGGAGGGAAGGATAACATACATAATGCTCCAGCTCCATGGAGGCTGTGAGGCACAGGCAGCCTGTAACACCAGCGAGGTCTCCAAGATGGAAAGAGCAGGTCAGAGCACACAGAACAGCACCCAGAGGCTTCTCTCACTATCTCTACAGCCATCTCAATCACAAACCTCGAGTCAGATATGCTGCCCCCAACACATAGGCCAGTCAAAGCACATGACTCACTCTGCCCCTGAGGAAGCTCCACCATGCAGATGGTTGTTCCCTGTGTGTGTGAATGTGTGTGTGTGTGTGTGTGTGTGTGTGTGTGTGTGTGTGTGTGTGTGTAGCCATGTTCCTAGATTGCTGAAAGATGATTCTGTCTTCCTCTCTTGCTCTCTAATACTATAGACAGATATGTTTGCTGAGTACATTTGTTCACCCTTATTTAAAGGGTTGTGTTGTGTTGTTATCTAGTAGGAGACGATATATATTGTTGCAAGGTGTGTGGGGGGGGGTGTCTGTATGTCTTGGTGTCAGCATGTGTTTAGCTCTTTGTGACACAATTGACATTGTGGAAACATTTAAATAGTTTCCATGATGATAAAGATCATCATGGTCACCAAGATCATCATGGTCACTTTGGTCACTTTGGTTATTTATTAAGGTTAGAGTTAGATTTAATGGGAGGCATAATATTATTTAGCTACAGTAATGGAAATATCCCTAAAGGTATTATTATTACAAGATCGTATTATGAGAGAGAGAGAGAGAGAGAGAGAGAGAGAGAGAGAGAGAGAGAATGTGTGTGTGTGTGTGTGTGTGTGTGTGTGTGTGTGTGTGTGTGTGTGTGTGTGTGTGTGTGTGTGTGTGTGTGTGTGTGTGCGTTGTTCTACACAAAGAGCCAGGGGCAGGGGGTTTAGTCCTTGTGGTGTAAACATAATATTTTCCATTGGCATTTAGATCTCTGTCTACCGAGTGTACTTCCAGGCCTGGGAGTTGTCTGCCTCTATTAGATCAGTTTGAGATACAAAGACAAAATATGATCATGTGCATTTTCATCACAGCCCAAATTCTAATGAACCTGGACATATTAATCTTGGATTCATCTCACCAGGTGTGAACACTCTGACCAAGCAGGTGGCTCTCCCATTTGCAGATGTAACATTTGCACAGAGTAGATGCCAGGAAGCATTTTCCTTCTTTTTTTTCTCTTCAATTCTTCTTTTATACCTAATTTGGATGGAAGGGTGGATCAGAAAGAAGGAATAATTCATGAAGGGAAAGAGAAAGTTAATTTTTGCACATTATTGGAGCTCACAGCTGGCTCTGAAGAATTGGAGGAAGAGCTTTGCTACTCAGAATCACTAATGACTTAATAACAGCAGCTTCCAGGAACTGTGTGAGAGATGGAAGAGTGGGACATTTATGCAGAACCCTTGTGTGGTTCTTTTAGGCAGTCTATTAGAATTTTGAGAAAATATGAAAGACCACTGTCTTTTATTTAATAATTATTTAATCATTTTAATGTGTGTGGGTGTATGTGTATAAACAACTACATTAAATAAATTGTGTGTGTGTGTGTGTGTGTGTGTGTGTGTGTGTGTGTGTGTGTGTCCATTCAAAAATGGTTCAAATCAGGCATGTGTAAGCCAAATATGTTCTCTCTATTATCCTGTGTAAGTTCTATCCAGTATTTAGTTGTTACATTTTGACTAAAGTCGTAACCTTTCAAAAATATGTGACATTTACATTACAGTTAATATTTACATGAAACAGTCTGAATCTCCACATGTTATTATGACATTTCATATGTCTTTGATGGTGGCCCCTTAAATGTTTAATGAATGTGCCGGAAGGGGACCTCGAGCCTCTCTGTCTGTGCAGATTTGATGGCTAATGCTAATATATTCCTCCCCGCAATCCGCAGAAGCCACCTCATTCATCAGATCTGCTGAAATGGCTTTCTAAATTACAGCCACCAAACATGAAGATCCTATCTCAGAAGGGCAGGAGGAAGGAAAATGCTTTAAGAAGTAAATGCTTTAGGGATTTGTATTTTTTATTAGATTTGATATTGTACATAATATAGGCCCAGGCTAAATAAAATACATTTAATAAAAGAAGACTTTTAGTAGCATCATGCTCTGTAAGTAAGGCAAAATATCCTCCTGCATTTTTTTTTCCTTCAGAAAAATATTTGATGAGTATCAAAAATACTTGGTTAGTTTTCATCTGCCTGGGGTTTCTTGCTCCATCCTCCCCATCACAGTGCAAGGACTGAGGTCTGTTAGAGCCTTGTCAGCAAGAAAGTCAGTGTGCACACCAGCTGAGCACACATGAACAGGCTTAGGAGCATTGAGCCCTTTAAAACAACCAAACACATTGAATATGGTAGCAGGTCTGTACTTCTCAGTCCGGCTCCAGAGATATTTAGAGGGCAGCAGAGGTAAAAGTAGCTTCACAGAATTTGTCTTGGTCTGAAAATCTAAGTGGAAATTTGGATTCTCTGATGAATAAATTTGCAGAAAGGGTACAATGGGTAACTGCAATGCAGCCTGGCCAGGGGGTTCAAAACTGTTCTAATGAGCCACTAGAATATTCCGTATAAGTAGCTTATGAATTTACATGCTATTAATGATGCAAAAATCACCCACCCATCTATTATGTTTCAATGACTTGTGGAAAAAAAAGTGAACTCTGTGTAATTGCTTTCTGGAAACCAATTTATCCATGGAGGTGTGTGTCTGTAGGCATATTGTGTGATTATCATCCTTGGTTAATAATATGATAAAATGATTAACGTCACATATTTGTTGCCTAATTAATTTGTGTTCATAGGCATACAATTTAACAGATTAATTGCCTATACATACAACCACAATTCGATGCAGTTCAGCCTTGAATTTTTTTGGCAGTGATTCCCAGCTAACACTGTAGCTGTTCACACTGGGGCCCTGAAATGAATCACAGTTGAAAACACACTGCACATAGATAATCAGAAAACACAATGATAGAAGGGTAGACATGAAAAGTGCATAATGGAAAGGCAAGGATAGATTAGGTTTGAGGAAGGTCGTAGACTGTATGTTTTAAGGCTGGATTTGAATATGGAGAAAGAATCAGATTGTCAGACATGTGATGGGAGTTCCAGAGGTGTGGAGCAAATCTGGAAAATGCTCGATTGCCAAAGTTATGAAGGTTGGCTAACCATTCCAGAATAATCAAAACATTAAATTATCATTAAACTGTGAAAGTGGATGCAAACAGTTAAGCTCAATGATTTTTAATGAAAAAAACAAAACAAAACAAAAACACAAACACTCCAAGGGGCGATCCAAAAATTAGAGACAGGCAGGCATAGTGAAACAATGATGAGCACAAGCAGATGCATAAAAATGTGAAAGTAGATACAGGGTCACTAATGGCAAGGACAGACTAAACAAGGCACAACTCAGAAACTCGGGTAGGAATGAGAAAGACTGCAAACTGACTGAAAGCAGGAGAGTATGATGATGGGAAAGGACAGAGCCAGAAAGCTGGAGAGACAGAGCATTGCGACCAGGAGGGAGGCGGGGCTAAACATGTGGCATAAATATGAAAAATGGTAGGGTACTGCACACTGATGTGCACAATAATATAATAAACGCAAGGCTACATCATACACCAGGAAATTCACAAATTGAACGAAGGACTTTGGTGTTACTAAGACTTGGCTCTACCTGCGTGATCAAGTGAGCTACAGGAGACAATAAAGGTTGTTAAGCGGATCCTTAGTGGCAACTCATCTCCACAAGTTGTCATCTTAACTCTAGATGTCTTGACTTAGCTCTAAAAGTGATGGATTCGAGCCCTCGCTGAGTAAGGCAAACATTTCACGTCTGACCAGTCAAATGGGAACTGTCCCTAAAGGTTAACATTAACCTTGCTTTGGACAAACAGGTCAGAAAATACAGTCTATTGTATATCTCTGGTGAATCTCTACTGTATATCTATAGTGATTTTTCATTGCATAGAACTGTCATTTGGTTTTGTGTGCAAGTCTACATGAAATGTACAGTTTCTGCAGACTTGCCAGAGAATATCCTAGTAGTAGTAGTAGTTGTGTGTGTGTGTGTGTGTGTGTGTGTGTGTGTGTGAGAGAGAGAGAGAGAGAGAGAGAGAGAGAGAGAGAGAAGAATGAGAGAGAGATGGATCCTCTGTCTGCTCCCAGTCTTCTGCTCTATTGGCTATGTGATTCAGCAGGAGGGAAAAAAGAGGCTTAGGACATCAAAGCCTGAGACCCCCGAGTCCTAGACTGCATCCCTCCTTCCCTCCCTCTCCCTCTCTGCCTCTATCTCTCTCTCCTTCACATACAAATCCACCAATTCTCTTTCTCAACCTTCCCAACCCCTCCCTGTGCTGTTATCTCGTCTCCCTCTGGCTCTGGCAGATAAGTGAGATCGCCCTTCAGATTGTGTAATGAAGCCACTTCATCAGTTCCCTTTAAGGCTGCTTCCTCCTCGCTGAGACTCAGACAGAGATAGAGTTGACGAGGAGGAGGATGAGGAGGAGGAAGAAGTACAGCTATTTTATCACACAAACAGCATCTTTTTACTTTTCAGTATTTACTTATTTCTATAAGCATGCCGTTATTTTCTCTTAGATGTCCTACAAAGGCACTTCAAATTCTTAAAAGTAATGAATACTATATAAGTACAAAGATGTAATGGTCACTCACAAAAGAAAAATAGTCTTCAGAGATGACTGTCATATCCTCAAAATGGTGAGAGGTATACTGACAGCAAAAGTCTCTTCAAACTAGGAAGAAAGCAGTTTGGAAGTAGCAAGATGAGTATGCCCGCCTACAGTCTGTTGGTGGTGAAAGAGTTAAATTGTCATGTGAATTTTTTGACTGTCCATCAGCTTTATTTAGTGCTTCAGTAAATCCTGACCAATAAGGAATGCTGCTTTTGTGATTGACACCTATGTAGGACGGGCCATATGGCCAGGCCCCGGAGAATGGTAGATACAAGAACTGAAGCGTACGGTGGCACAGACTGCCAGACATACACACACACACACACACACACACACATACACACACACACACACACACACACAGACACACACACACACACAAACTCACACACACATACATGTTGCCAAGTTCTGTCCGAAAGAACTGGCAGATGCCATGGAGAGATAAAATCTTGGAGAATCCCCTTCTCACTCTCTCTCCATCTTTTTCACACTCCCACACACACACACGCACACACACGTGCACGCAAACACACACACACACACACACACACACTTCTAATTAACCTACTGAAACATGCCATCAAAGTCCCTTGAGGTACAAATGATATGGTGGGCCTTTTAGGGGAAAAAGGTACAAGGATGTGATGGGAGAGGAGGGGGGTTGAAGGTGGAGGATTTAGGCACAGGATTTAGCGTTGAAGGGGAATTACAAGTATGGCTGGGAGTGGAGGGGTAGTGGAATGGGGCGGCAGAACTGCTGAGGGCTGCTATTCTCATGAGAGCAGATTACAGAATCATTTTCGCCCCCACACATAGCTATCACAGATTCTTTTTTCCATCTTCTTCATCTCCTCAATCTCCCTTTTGACTCTCATCTTTCTCTGGTTATCTTTGTCTCTTGCTCTTCTCTGCTTCCAGTTAAATCCTTTTTTCCCTCCTTTTTCATCCCTGCAGCTGATGCAAATTTACCATTACTGCGTGTGCACACATACAGACACACACACATACACAGACACACACACACACACACACACACACACACACACACACACACACACACACATACACACACACACACACACATACACACACGCATACACACACATACACACACACACACACACACACACACATACACACACACACACACACACACATACACACACACACACACACACACACATACACACACACACACATACACACACGCATACACACACATACACACACACACACACACACACACACACACACACACACACACACATACACACACACACACACACACACACATACACACACACACACACACACATACACACACACACACACACACACACACATACACACACACACACACACACACACACACACATACACACACGCATACACACACATACACACACACACACACACACACATACACACACACACACACACACACACACACACACACGCATACACACACACACACACACACACACACACACACACACATACACATGCACACACACACAGAGACTGTCGTCCAGTCCCACCTCACCAGAACCACAGACATTGGAACAGACCTCCACACATAAACCTGCCAGGGACATCTCCCACTGAAAGCGACAGAGACATAGAGCTTGCATGTTAATGCTTTATTAGTGTTTTCATACTCTGCTCGTTACGTATTATGAAAATAAGGTTTTGCATGCTGATGTTCTCGCACCATACTTGTCGCCATGACGCCCATCATGCTGGGAGATACTCTTGCACCACACTCGTCACCATGTCGCCCATCACAGCTCCTCTCTGAAGCTCCTCTCCTCAGCGCTCTCTCACATGCCCTGGCAGCATCTCTGCTCCCTGCCCCGGGGTCAGTCCCGGCTCAATGAGGAAGAGGTCACTTCAGGCCAAGCCACGCTTCTGCCTCTGCTGCTGTCTGGCTTTTCAGCTGTAGGCCTGACAGATTGCGGTTCAGGGTTCTAATTGAACATGTGGTGGAGAAGCAGATGGCGGTAGTGAGGAAGATAGTTCTGAGCTGGTGTGGGCTCTGTGATGGGCTGGAGGCTGAGTGCTCAGGCTGCCCAGAGCTCACTCTGAGTCTTGGTAGAGCGCCAAGAAAGCCAAGGTGAAAGGTACAGAAGAGGCAACCTTACCTCTCCCACTCTCTCTGTTTGCTTTCTCCCTCTCCTTCCTCAACACAAAGAGACTACACACTAAAAGACAGTATTTACTTAGTGTGTGTTTAATGTGTGTAATCTCTTTGTTTAGACACCAGTGCTACTGTATATGTTGCCCCCCTTTTTTCTTGCCATTTGCTGTCTGGTTGTGATTAGGCTGCATTTGCACGGGTCACACTCTCTCTCTGCGGCGGAGGTGTGCGCGGCTACCCTCAAAGCCAACCAATCACATGCCAGCCTTAATGTCTGAGCAATGACACCAGTTCAGCCAATGTGGAGAATCAGATGATGCATCTACTGTTTCAAACACAGGCCAGTCATGTTCTGACTGCAAATCAAACAACAGCACATGACAGAGGGGACAAGGTACACAGGTGCATGACAATGCAGTACTGGGTGCCTGCAGCCAATCAGATCAACTCTCCTCAGCACCGCGGTGAGTGTATGCTGAATGCTGACATCATTGTGGAACTCACGACAGCTGGGATGCTACTAGTGGATTACTAGCCCTCCCCTTCCCACTCTTCTCACTCTGTAGGCCTGCTGCTTAGCTCGATCTGAAGAGCTCTCTTCTGTTCCTCAAAGATCAGTAGGAAATAATTCAGTCTGAATGTTTACATCAGTTTGTTGATATCAGAAACATGCTCCTTCTCGGCATATTTGATCACCCACAAACAACGTGTTCATATTTATTTGAGAGAGCTAATGTAATTACAAAACATTACATTTACATTTTGTCATTTGGCAGATACCTTTATCTAGAGTGTCTTAGAATAAATTGCCTCTGGTGATGGCAAATAAAAAAAATACAAAAGAAAATACTTATTTAAAAAATACATGAAGAACTGACTGCTGTACAACTGTCTGTCCCACTGACTGCCCTAGAAACCATTTTTCCCAGTTACATTAATACTACAGTGTTAATGATTCCAGCTAGAAATAGTGTTAGGGTTAACATTTCCTCACAAAACCAACAGCAATATTAAAGTCCTATAATTGTATAAGGTTGTATTTTACGTAACACCAGGCAGCAGCTGTATACCTACTACAGGGCAAGTACCCGGTCTTTACATTGCAATTATATATGTTCTGTACTGTAAACTGCATTTGCTCGTGAGATGAACCAAAAGAAACCAGGCCACTAGATTACAGAATTATACAATCATTTAATAATTTGAATTTAAAAATACATTTAAAATACTTTATATTCACCTGTAATTTAAATATTTCAATTATCCATACATAAATTGCTTAGTCTTTTTAAATAGATATGTTGGCCATTGTCTGAGATAGAAACATGGTGCAAAAAATTAAGCATTTACTGACACACAAAAACCCGGAAACAGTTAGTGCATATACATGAGTGTATACATAAGGTGTGAAAACAAATGAGTGTGTGAAAGTCCTAACATATGTATCTATTTAGCTGACGTTTGTGCGTGTAAGCACATCATGGGATAGTGTTGGTTGCATGACTGTGTGGAGGAATGGTGTGTCTACAATTTGGCGTCATTTGCGTTGTATCTTAAGCAGGTTGCCGCTGGTCTCTTGTGCTAAGTAAAGAGCAAATGGCACTGAGTTGCAAAGGGACATGTGTGACAGTGTTCACTGAATAATACTCATGTTGAATAGTAAGGATGCTCTACTATTTAAAAAACGTAGACAAGCAACCATTTAACAGAAAACACTTGTAAAATGCATTTTAATTTAGAATATTATTTAAATAAACTATGCCCAGATGTTGCAGTTCAGTCCCTTGTGTCGAATAAATGGCTAAAAACATTTGTCATTCAATGCAGTCCATGAATTCCTGTGAGGAGCGGATTGGGAAAATTCTGTTTTCTGGAGCATCTTACTAGTTCTCGTGGTGAAGGAAATTTAACATCTACTCAGATGATAAATTGAGAGTTTTCCGTTGACCGAGTTTCAAGAGAGAGTCTTGATTGCATCACATTTCTAGGCCATGTTCATTGCAGGGTCCTATACTTGCATGTTGATTTGATGGTGAATTTGTTCTCTTTAACTAAGAGGGGAAGCATGTAATGATTTCAGCATGCAGTTTGCAATATGTTAATTGTTACTAAGTTGTCACTGCTAAGTTAGTTCCTATAGCTCACCTGATAGGGCAAGTAGATCTGAAGGCTGCCATCTGCAGGCTCATGGGTTTGATTCTCAGAGAACACATATACAGGTTAATATTTTAGGTAAGTAAAGCTCTGGATGAGTGTGCCTGTTAAATATTGTAAAGTGTAGTCTCCAGTAACAAACTAAAGGAGCAAGATTTCGGCACCAAACGTCTTGGCTGACTTTTCCTATTTGTGGAAAGAGAAAAACTGTGTAAAATTAACCAAACAAATAAAATTTATCTACATAGTGTTTTTACAACAGTCACTGTCTCACAGCAGCATTACAGATGTCCAAGTCCAATCCCCTAGTGAGTTTGGGCCCAGAGAACTTAGCGGCATTTCTGCATAGAATTGATATAGTTTTCTTCTTTAATATTAGATTGAGGTTACATTTCCGAAGTGTCCCGAGTCTGTTTGGCTATATTTGGTTTCTCATGCCAAGCTGTACAGGGGCTGGAAAGACATATGCATTCAACAGTGGTTTCTGGCCTTGGCCTACAGGGATTGAGATTTCTCTCAGAATTCCCTGAATCTTTTCACAGTATTATGTACACTATATGGTGAAAGACCAGCCAGCTTGTTTGAGGTTGGATGCATCTTCCTGTGGGCCATCTTCATTGGTTGCTTTGATTTATACCCCTGATGATCCAGGCAACTGACAGTACAACAAAAACATTTTAGCTAAGATGACTCTCAAAATCTGTAACCAAATTAGACACCACTTTAGATTGCAAACCTTCTCACTACAGGATCCTATATATAAAAATCATGCCTTCAAAAATCATGCCTTTATCATTTAATGATTTGCATATTGAGGGCTTCCAACAGATTACAGATAAATTTAACATCCCCAAAAGTCTATTAGTAGGATGTTTGTTGGTTCGTAGGTTTGACTGGGACACATCTTCCCAATGTCCTTCTCAGCCTGTAAGATCCCCACTGCGGATACTACCCCCACTAATGATACACCCATTACTGGTCTTTTTTTATTATCCCCCCTATGGCATCATGTCATGTGGATATAATAGAATTTTCTCTCTTCAGATCTTCTCATTGTTAGCTGTCAAAACATCATGGGAGCAGGGTATAGGCAAAGAAATTAAAGATGATCTATGGGATGATATGCTTCTCCAGCTCCACTCTTTACCTACATGTGCCAAATATGGCATAATTCAATGTAAATTTGCTGGACAAAACTAAGACTTTCTTACATCTATCCTGATAAATCTACCTTTAGATCCGGATGTAACAGCAGCACACTTGGGGTGATACTGGATGCAGGGGTCCTGCCTAAACAGACCTTGTGGCCAGTTGTCTATCCTACTGGCTAGACAACTGGAAGTCATTGTCTCCTCCCTCCTATGACACCTGGATCATTTCTTCATTTTAGTAAATTAGTAAATGTTCTAAGTTTTAGTAAATTAGGAAAAATTAAGTACACACTATGTTGGGCCATGGTTATTTTTTCAAAACATGGCACCCTTTCTTTGATTATAGAAATTAATTACAGCTACAGACTGTATCTTAGTAAACTTGAGTTTGATTATTTTTATTATTCCTTCCTTTTAATATTGCTTCTTTGATTTTTCAGCACCAACCAATAACATTAATGTCACGATCAGTCCCTCCCATGTTCCGTGTTCCGTGTTTTCCCAGTCTTGTGTTTTTTAGTACCATTCCACAGTTTCATTTTCTCCTCCTCTCGTTTGATTTTCAACGCCTGTCCCTTGTTTGGTTCATGCATTTAAACCCAGTCTTGAACCCTGTCTTTTGGCTGTTCATTTGAGTGGTTGTATGTCATTTTGTATGGTTGTGTTGATTTGTACTCCATGTTTCCTAGCCCTGAGTTTTCCTAGCGTCTTGTTTTAGCCCACTTCTCCTGTTTTGCCTTCATTTATCCTAGCCCTTGTCTTGTAATCATGTATCCCTGTACACTCCATGTTGGCTCTTTGACCTTAAACTACAACTATAACTGTGATTCTGGATTTGCCCTGAATAAATCTCGCACTTCTCTGCACATACATCCACCTCCTTACTGCTCAACATTACAATTAATAGTATTTTCTAATTCACCATGAAGGCTGTGTTGCAGAGGAGAAAAATAATTAAAAAAAAATTTACATTAAAAAAAAAAAAAAATATATATATATATATATATATATATATACACACACTGCATGACATTGTGCTCTGTATATGTGCTCAAAAGAAACTTATTGCAAACTTATTATAATGTGAAAATAAAACAATAAAAAGATCAATAAATACAATGATTAAAATGGAGCAGACAGACATTACACCGCTGCCTGTTACATGTTAAAGGCATGCTGGTTGGGACCAGACATGCTTATCAGACTGGGTTAGCACGAAGCTGGTTTCATCTGTTTCCCTGCCTCTCACACCTGGACTACCTGTAGAGAGGGAGAGAGAGAAGGAATGGAGGGAGACAAGGAGGAAGGGACAGGGAGACAGAGACAGAGAGAGGTGAAAAGAGGTGATGTCACAGCCCCGTTTTGCTAATTTTCAGACATTAATTAGTAATATGGCTGGTCAACAGCAGGACTACACAGAAGTAGTGCTTCTCTGCACCAGGCCATCTGTGGGTGGGGGAATCATATTACTTCTTCTCACTTAACCCCCTGTATATTTGTAACCTACAGTAAATATATGATTAATCTCTACATTTTATTCAGTACCACATGCTAACCAGTAGAGAACAGGTTTACCTTGGTGCCTGCATTTAGCTTGTATTCTTTATGTTATTTCACAGATTTTTTGCTATTCGTATCATTGACTTACTGATAGGGACCAAGAGCTTTGTCAAGCAGCTTTATTACTGCACCTACAGAGAACAACACTACCCCAACAGAACCGACAGTACAGTTTTATTCCTTCTACACATAGCTGACAATACCAGCATGACACCCACTATTCTCAATCTGTGGCTGTTGCTTTTCCCAGCCTTGGGTGCAGGGATGCTAACAACTAATCACTGGAGAAAACTATATTTCATATTCTATTTTGTGTACTATTTCATGTACTATTTTATATTCTATTTGCGAAGAGTGCAGAGCATCTGACATGTCTGATGAACCTGTCCATTAAAAGCAGTAAATTTAGATAAAAACTGAACTCTGAGGCAGTCTGTTCATATCTGGAGGTTCCTCCTCTGTAAACCACGCTGGAGAAGCATCTGGTTCCTAAATGGATGTCAGGCACACAGAACGTCTGTCCCAGAAACCAATTACGGCAGGTTTTGCATCCAACAATTATCTGTGAGTCACCTTCCGCCCCTGTAGTGAACTATATTTATCTCCGACTGAGTGTTCAGTTGCCCCTCCCCTTTTGGAGTGCACTTAAGGGGAAGAGTGCTACAGAGACTCCAGCTGCAAATGGAGCCTCAATTACCTGCAGCCCTACTTGTGCTTGGAAATGATGTGGAAATTACAGTGGCTGTCTACATCTGCCTTGAGTGAGATTAGCAGATTGTTACCTGAAGTATTCACTTTGTACAAAGAAAAGCGGTACTTGCATCTGGAAGGCATCCAGTACTGTTTACCATTGCAAAGATTAACAGTAATTTCCCTGGCACATCCTACCAAACTTAAAGGATGGGTTGTGGGTTTTTTTTACTTGTAGACACATAGGCATATTCAGCTCTGGATAATTGTATGTGATTTCCACAATCATATTTAATCAGAAGTGAATTAAGTGAAGTCTGTTATGGCTGTATGATATGGGTTTATGCTTGTGATAAATTGCAAGTGACATGCACAAGAGATGACTGATGAGGACAAGATGGAAAAGTCATAGTCAAAAATTGCCATAGCGGCTCAATCCTGTAGCAGAAAGTGGAGACCTTCTAACCATAGCAGCAGTTATTCACACTATTATTTAGTAATATAGATTGAATTTTATCAGCACAGTAGAATTCTCTAAAGCCCCACAGGTGACTTGATGGATAAAATTAGCATTCCTAAGGTTAGAGAAAATAGTTGTAATTTGTTGCCATCATGTGTTAATAAGCCCTTATAAGGCTTTTGCAAGCTATATTAAGAGTACTAAGACCAGTTGAGTGCCATGCTTGAGTGCTTGACATCAGTGGGTATATGTTTTGTCCACTGGAAGAATGCTAGTCTCCTCCTCCAGGATGTGTAATTGAACCCATGTGCTGGGTAGGAGGGTTTGCCTACCAAACAGGACGGAACCAAAAAAACAGACCTAGCCTTTCATATTGTATTACACTTAATCTGACAAAAAAAAACAAAACAATAACCACTCTACTTTCTCATTCATCTTCATTTATTCATACATTTTAAATGTTGTTTTCACTCTCCTGTAGAGAGATGCTTTTTTGGATACTAGCTGGCTCTGTGCAAAAGGAAGACAGACAAATGTGTTGTGTTGAGTAATTTGTCAGATTTTATCATAAATAAATAATTATTCATTTTCTTTTTGCTTTAGGAGTATGGTGTTTTCTGCAGAGATGAATGTGATATACAAATATAATGAAATAAGATGGAAAAATATTGCCATATGGAACACTCAGTGGAGATTTTGTGGAGCTTTGAATGGAGACCGATTTGAATGGAGCAATACTTGGCTAAGATTTAGGTATTTGATGTAGGTGTTTGCCAGTGCTAACATTGAGACTGACAGGCACCTGTGGGATTGTTTGCATCTGCTAGCTCTGTTTCCCTGGAGTCTCACTCTCTCTCATACACACATGCTCACACACAAATACACACTGATGTTCTATGTTTGTCATTCTCTGACTTTTTTCCTCTTTTTTTGTGTTTCTCTCTTTCTCTCCTCATTCCTCCTTCCATCAGTGAATGACATTGCAGGTTCAATATCAAGGACGCTGCTTTATACATTTGTCCTGCACTCAGTTCAGTGATGCATTTCAGCTGAGATTAGCAGAGATGTGATATGATGGGTTTGTGCTAGGCATTTACAGTGATCGATCAGGACCACACAGGTCCACAAAAATCTGCCACACCAGCACTGTGATCAGGGCAGATCCACACAACTGGAACCCTTGCAGGACAAAGGGTCATCTCTTGTTTGAGTTCTGTGTAAATGGCTTTTGTATGTCCTAAAGAGAAGAGTGTGTATTAGAGATTTGATATGAGTGCAGCTATCAGAGGTAAAGACAAAATCTGGAGTCACACAAGTACTCTTCACTGTAACACGTCAAGCACTGAGATGCACTAAATTAATGTTTGAAAATTCCCAATTCCCAATTCCAAAAATCTAGCAATAAAGGAATTTTATTGAGTTTTCTAAATATGGGTCTGTTAGAAATATAATACATTTATAAGTTTACTCATCTAAATCCCTAATTAATGTAAAAACTATCCATTTTAAAGAATCATTACTATTGAGTCACTAAGTTACAGATTCTGGGGACATCTTCACAGTGATTATCATCTCAAAAGAGCCCCTGTAATAAAAATACTGCAGCTGACATTTCAGCAGTTCCTTGTGGTGAGCGAAATGATGGCTATATCTGTGTGCTCTGTTTGCCCTGTGAAATGTCACTCTTCAGCCTCCACTCAGCTCCATGCGAAGACGCTACTGCAATCAGGCTCCAATAGGACACCATTCTTTGCTCAGTAACAAGCGAATGACTAATTAAACACTCTGGCAGCAAATCAGTTTCTCTCCAGCTTTGATGCCGTAGTGCATGTGGTAGGAACACTCATCAGAACATATCTTCTCTTTTTTAACACAGCCCGTGTGGAGTTTAGGAGCGATTGCTTTGGACATGGTGCACACGAGGAAGGGGAAGGAAAAGAGTCAGGCAGAGAGAGAAAGAGAAAGTGAGACAGTCAGCGGGGGGGGAGCAGATGGAGAGGGAGAGGTTCTGATTCAACATACCTGGCTGTATTTTCTTCCATTGCCATAAAAACATCAGGTCTCTCTGGCAATGTTTCTGCATGTGTGTGATGGTGGTTTCTGTGTGGAAGTGTCATTGTGTATTTGTGTGTGTTTTTGCAAGGATGAGTGGTTGTGCTGAGCTGGCTTTTAATTTTTTTATCACCTCTCTCTAGGTAGAGGTGTCTCTTTCCAAGAGTTCCACAGCCCCAGTGTCTGTTTGTGTGTTTGTAGGGAGAGGGAGAAAGTAACAGAGAACTGATTGCCTGAAAGAAAGCAAATTTGTACAATCATCTGCAATGAGTGTTCATGGTACCCTTCAGTTTGGCTGTGGTCGAGAGTGGTTAGTTAAGACTAGAGGCTTCCATAGACCATCTGGAACACCTAGGCATTCAGCATTTCTTACCTGTTCCAGTTTTCTGTACGTGAGGCAAGTAAGCAGCTTTCTCCAGGCATTGACTAATGGCCCCAGGTGAGTTGAGTGCTTGAAGAAAACATTCATAGAGGGAGCCTAAAGTGCCAAGCAAAGATATATTTATTGTAGCATGTTATCTCCCTGTGTAGCTCTCCATGAGGGTCTGAAAAGACTGGGGGTTTGTGTGTGTGTGTGTGTGTGTGTGTGTGTGTGTGTGTGTGTGTGTGTGTGTGTGTTGGAAGACAGATTTAGAGATTTCTGGATGGAGTGTTGTTTTTGTTTTTTGGAAAAAGCTGTAATATATACAGTATATGTAATGAATGGAACTTCTCACTGTTGGTGATATTTTGGAATCTCCTTCTATTTGTTTCTTTGAAACCCCTTTGTAGGGTCACAAAAGAGATTTTATCGTAAGGTCATTATAATGTCTCCTGCCTTGACCATTGACCATTACAAACTGTGTCTGTGTTGCTGTGTGTCTGCGTGAGGATGTGTGCATGTGTCTGTGTTGCTGTGTGTCTGCGTGAGGATGTGTGCGTGTGTCTGTGTTGCTGTGTGTCTGCGTGAGGATGTGTGCGTGTGTCTGTGTTGCTGTGTGTCTGCGTGAGGATGTGTGCGTGTGTCTGTGTTGCTGTGTGTCTGCGTGAGGATGTGTGCGTGTGTCTGTGTTGCTGTGTGTCTGCGTGTGTCTGTGTTGCTGTGTGTCTGTGTTGCTGTGTGTCTGCGTGAGGATGTGTGCGTGTGTCTGTGTTGCTGTGTGTCTGCGTGTGTCTGTGTTGCTGTGTGTCTGTGTTGCTGTGTGTCTGCGTGAGGATGTGTGCGTGTGTCTGTGTTGCTGTGTGTCTGCGTGAGGATGTGTGCGTGTGTCTGTGTTGCTGTGTGTCTGCGTGAGGATGTGTGCGTGTGTCTGTGTTGCTGTGTGTCTGCGTGTGTCTGTGTTGCTGTGTGTCTGTGTTGCTGTGTGTCTGCGTGAGGATGTGTGCGTGTGTCTGTGTTGCTGTGTGTCTGCGTGAGGATGTGTGCGTGTGTCTGTGTTGCTGTGTGTCTGCGTGAGGATGTGTGCGTGTGTCTGTGTTGCTGTGTGTCTGCGTGAGGATGTGTGCGTGTGTCTGTGTTGCTGTGTGTCTGCGTGAGGATGTGTGCGTGTGTCTGTGTTGCTGTGTGTCTGCGTGAGGATGTGTGTGTGAGACGGGTGGTGGGGTGGGCAGTGGAGAGGGAACATATGGAGCCTGGAAGCAGCTGCCTTACCTCACTCCTTTTCTCTCAGTCTCATTAAAAACAGTCCCTCCACACCCGCTTGCAGTGACGAGGAAGAGGGCTACTGGGAGAGAAGAAAAAATCCTTTGCCCAAGACGTGGAAGAGCAAAACACTGAACCCAGCTTTACTGCCAAGCCTGCGAATTAATCTAAACCATCCACAAACAAGAGAGAGAGAGAGAGAGAGAGAGAGAGAGAGAGAGAGAGAGAGAGAGAGAGAGAGAGACAGGAAATCCCACATCTTTAAGATGTTCTGTAAAATAACACAATGATAGCATTAACCAGAGGGTTTATTTCATTAGTGGTGGGTTTTGAGATCTCTGATTAGGTCAGCCCTCAAAATACATATTTTATGATCTAGTACATCATTAATTGTTTCAGCCTACTTGGTACATACATACACACAATACATAACAAGATACATTAAAAAACATTGTATAAAATGTTGCTACATAAATGTGCATAAAATACAGCTGTATACATATTTCATGATGTTTTGTGATAGAAGAAATATTACATAAATATTTTTAAATTATTGCAGTTTCACGCTATAGTGAATGTTACTATCCTGGAAGTCTTTGACTACAGCCACTGATTAGGTAAATCAGCTGCAGCTGTGAGCCCAGATTCAAACCAAGCTTTTGGGCTGCATCTCTGCTCATCACCGACCTCCGTTTCGTCAATGGTTTCATAACATTGAGCACCTGCTAGCACTCACTACGGTGCGAGTGATGAAACTCATTTAGATTCTTTTAGAATATTTTAACTCATTTAGTATCTAATAACAACTTGGCAAAAATTAACCAATCAGAGTGTTTTTGCATGCAGTTTGAATGAAATATATTTCATGTAGAAATGCCAGATGGACTTGGATGACGTTTTCCACATGTGTAATAATGTGGATGAGTTTTTACTGAGGGACTCGGGCTACCATCACCTCCTCAGCCATCTCAGTGTGTTTACAAATTCTGCATCAAAAACAAGCTTTACAGGGTGTTTAAAAAGAAAACAAACCATATGAGAATAAATGTAATCATTAAAAACTATTAATCTCAAAAGACAGCTCTAAAAATATTATTTAATATAACTATTAAGTACAATACATGCTAAAGTTAAAGAGGTGAGTTTTTAAAACTGCTAACAGAGCATGAATTAAATCTTTGGAACATAAAACCAACTGGCTACTTAACAGCTTTGATCTTGCTGAATTGTATGAATGCTCAATAAAGCAAACTAGATGTTGTCTGTCAGGCATTCAGAGAAGAATGAAGGTTCTGAGTGGTTAAGAACGAACATTAGTGTAGCTCTGACTCTGCATTCTGAACATTATAAAACAATAACCAACAACACTTTCTTTAAAGAACAAGTGCTTGTACCAATTTAACAAGGGAATAATGCAGATATGCCCTGCAGATAAATCTCTAAATCTGTCTTCCAGCACACATACACACACAGACACACACACATATACCTTCACCTATATTTTGACCAGTGAGCACTTATGAACACCAGGCTGGAGTCTGTGAATCATTCCTTTTGATTTTGCGCCAGAGCCAACAGGGCAATTTCCTTGCCAAAGGACACACTGTCCTTTTGCCTGTAACGATTATTATAATGTAGAAGCAGTCTCAACACTGATTACCCATGGGGCTAAAGACACACTAGCTGGCTAAGGCCTCAAACCAGAGTGAGGAAGAAGAGGAGGTGTGTGTGAGACGAACAGGTTGTGAAACTAAAGCTGTCTGAAAGGGACACATGGAGAAATGAGAGAGAGAGAGGAAGCATGAGAGGTCATCAGATTTTATGCGTGTGGGTAAATTAGAGAAACACAGAAACTGGGTGTGTCAACTGGGTGTGGATGACGTGTGTGTGTGTGTGTGTGTGTGTTCACATGCTGAGTGAATGTCAAACCTTCAGATGGGCACCAGTTGTTTGCTAGCCATTAGCAGTGTAGGCAAGTTGTTTTGTACTCTGTTTTGCTCTTAGACCTCAGCTCATACCAGACAGCGGCTGAAGAGTCATAAAGAAATCACTGATCTGGGACGCCAGACCAGCCTAGCTACTGCTCACATAAACTGAAGCAGCCAGCTCTTTTCATTAGACCGCTTCTGCAGACCTATTCTGCACAGTCCTTATAAGTTCATAAAAGCCACCCAGAGAACTGTATCACTAGGGGCGGGGCTCAGAACCACTCATCCCTACAAGAGAGAGGAGTTGGGAGTTTGGCTTTCGGGGTGGGCTGGGGTGGTCTGGGTGTGTCAGACTGGTGACGGGGGGTAGGTTGGCAGGTTGGCCTGGTGGGTGTGATTATAGAACAAGGTTGAACATCTTCTCAGAGCATTTTAAAGGGTGGGGGTCACTGGCAGTTTAAATTCACACACCCGCAAGGGATGGGCTTTCAGTGTGCTGTCTTATCCTGGATTATAGCGATGTATCACTGAAGCAACTGAAGTCATACGAGCCTCTTCACACACCGCTGATTTGTCATTTTGTTGCAGGCAGAGTACATAGGGATCCTTACGGTTCCCTCTAACTCCCCTCTGAGCTCGTATGTGGATGTCTGAGTGTTTCCATATTCTCATAGCCATTTTAGTGTAAGGATAATTGCATCTTTTATTATTTTTCTGTGATCTGGTGTGGCATATAATTAAGTGCACTGTTGTTCTCCTGCAGATTAATATGGACGTGGTGACAGGGATGCGTTCCTGACCTCTGCTGTTCTGGTTGAGCTCGTTAACAGGAGTTCAGACTCCGCTAACGATACTCCGTGTTACTGACACAGCATGGCGCTATTAGCTGGCATTAGCGAATGAACATATGGCTGCTAACATGATTTATCTCCAGTGAAGATGCAGGGGTGGGAAACATATGCGCGATTTCAGAGCAGAAAAAAAACATTCGAACATTTGATGTTGTGAATCTGGGTCTTGTCCCTCTGCTTTTGCTAATGTTCCCACTTCCCACTATCAAAACACTAGTATAAGTGAAATGTGTATGAGTGTGTATGTGTGTGTGTGCGTGTGTGTGTCAGCAGGAAGGATCCCATGTCACCTAGATGACCTACAGCTTTGTTTTAACCAAATGTCTATAAATCAGTGGGTGTGATTGTGCAGTTTCACACCGTGCACTGCACCTCACAGACATGACACCTGCATGTCCAGACCATGCTGCAGGACATTCCTGCGTGTTCATCCCACCATGGGAGAGGCTCAGCTGTGAACTCCACACATTCCCAGACTGCCACATCATAAAGCACTGATGGGAAAAAAACAATAACAACAGTTCTATGTTTACCCACATCCTACTGTTCTAACTCCTACCTTCAAACTTACTGGGAAGAAAGCTTTATTCAGTAAAAGCTGAACAGCTTTGGCTCAACCCTCCCTCATGGCCCACAAACATGCAGAGAATGCATTTATAACTATTTTTGTTATGCTGATGTGGAGAGGCTCGTGCTTGAAACAAACAAAAATAAAACAGTTCTTGAAATTCATTGGGAAACTGAACTTTAGGAGTGCCACCACCTCTGCGTCAGAGCCTGTTTTAGAGAGGAGAGAGAGACAGGAAAGAAACTGAGAGGCAAAAGACAAGGGGACCCCAAAGAGAGAGAAACAGAAAAATAAAGACAGAGAGGAAAGAAAAAAAACAAAGAAATGGAGCATAAAACAGATGAGAGGGAGAGAGACAGAGAAAGAGAGAGAGAGGGACAGAGTGAGCATGTTGAGTGCAGCTGTCTCCTCCTCCGGGGGTCTGCTAGAACTTGAGAGGTGTGAAAACACAGAGCAGGGCAGAAAATCACTAACCGCCACATCTTAATATCTCTCTCTACCACACACACACACACACACACACACACACACACACACACACACACACACACACAAATACCTAAACACACAATCCTTGACACAAGATCTGACAGCAGGAGAGCCAGAAAATTCATCAGTCTCTGAGGCCCAGAGAGCAGCTCTAACAGAAATACCCATCACAGGCACAGGCTACAGAGCACGATACAGTCCGGAAGATACAGTAATGAGGATCTCTGCAGAGGATGACTGCAGTACACGTGGTGTGCGTGAGGCAACAGGCCTGCTTGCTGGCTTGCTGCTGTGGGGTTCTTTAATCATTATGCTCTTCCAACCACCCTGACCCCCAAGAGAGATGCCAGCCATCCTGATCTAAACAGATGCATGCCAGCCACCCTGCCCATCCCCCACTACCCCCCAGATGCAAGCTAGCCACCATCTCTGACCACACCAGCTGCCCTGACCCCCAGATGCATGCCCGCCTCCTTGACCCCAGGTGTTACCAATGTCACACCGCAAATTGAAAACATAAATGGATCTACTTTACAGATGATTACATTCTCCCCATGTAATGAAGACAAAAAAGCTCCTGTCGCCCTCTCAAACTATTGCACAATTAACATCAAAGTGATAGAGAGACAGAAGGAAAGGGAGAGTGAGCGAAGAGCAGTGTAGTTGGTGGTACGAAAAAAGGTGGGTAAATGAATTATGAATTACAACAGATGTGTGCTCACATTGTGCACGAGTTGTTGAGTTTTTGAATAGCCAGGAAGAAACGCATCGTGACTGGCTGGATGCAGTCAGTTTTGCAGCATGTTAAAATAGGCACGTGAGGTTCCCCAGTCGTGTAGCTGTAGGGCGGAGTCATAGGTAGTTCACACAAATATCGGCAAGGGCTACGGTCTCTCGGATTAAAATGAGCAAAACACACATGATGCTGATGGCTCTGGAGGTCAGGTGAGTTTGCTGTGTGAATTGTTTGCTGTGCTCTGAGAAACTGAGGGCCACTATTTACCCAGCAGACCATCATACCCCACACACTTCCTCCACTGCTGTTTTGTTTGCTGTCACTGTAGCTATACGGCAAAAATATCAGTTTTTTTGGTAATTATCTGTTAGGTTATTATCTATGAATTGAGGTGTTAAAATAGATTATGTGGCAATGTATGAACATGTATGTTTTGTAATTGAGTTGTGTTTAATTTTAACACCACATTGTATGAATTATTCACTCGAAATGAATCTTTCAGCTGCAGATGAATAATGCCTGAGTGAATTTACATGTAATACATGTAAGAGAAATGCTATATTTAAGAACTAAGCTTTTTGGTGCTGTGGTTTGAGATTTAGCTGATCAGACACATCTCTAGCTATGCAGTTGGAGACTGTTTTTTAATAGTTATTTTAATCATCATTGTTAATGGGCAGATGACTCTTTATAGACAGATTGATGCATGAAAACTACTCATTAGGGTGCCACCACCCCCGCTCAAAGCCAACTGAAGGTGTTTCCCACAAACAGGATTTCACACTTTTAGAATATATTGGTAAATGTAGCTATCTAATCTATATAGCAGATATAGCTATAGAGAATTTGCATCTATGTGCTTGGTTTAGTAAGTCATGTTCCATTTTGGCTGAATTAGTGTTTAGAAATGTTACCCTTTATAGAGGAGCTTCAGTGAGTATCTGGGGTTCTTGCATCCATGAGGAACTTTGCACAGAAGCCTCCAGAAAACAGTATTTGTGAATTAAGTGCACTTTTAAGAAACAAGTTGTACACAATTTCTGGTCATTTTCACTTCTATATTCACTTGTTAAAAGTACAAACAGCTGCAAGCATGCTGCTTCCAAAGATTCCACCTCTCTGCTTAGGCTAAACGGGTGTCAGTCAGAATTTATCTGATATTTGAAACATGCCCATGTTCTTCCATTTGTCACATTAAACACATCTTAGTTGAACAACAAGATTAGCTAAACAGTTAATGTTCTTATACCCACAGTGTTGCTTTTTACAAAGCAAATATGCGATTGCTCAGATAGTTGCTGTGATTATATATTTACAGTTATATGTGTGGATTAGTGTAGGCATTACATGCAGCTCTTATCTAGGCTTTTTTCTTATTCTTTTTTTTGCAATATCCACTCATGAGTAACGTTAAACTTACCAAGTTACAATAAATTTAATTCAAATTCAAAGAATGGAAGATTCTTGCAAATAATCTAAAATATGATGAGGTGGACAGCCCTGTACAGAACTGACTTGAGCTGTTGCAGAAGATGCAACTGTATGTAGCTGCCAGAAGTGTGAAAACAATTAAATAACTTAATCCTGTCTATCTGTCTGTGTCTGTAATGTAGTAGTGGATAAATGATGTCCAGAATGTGGACAGTGTAATGGCACAGGAAAAGAGCATCCTAGAAACTGCCTGGATTCACTTCTGAAACTCAGCCCCCACTTTATAGGATGGACATTCCCACAACCTAACGCACAAGGAACCACTGAACAACCTCCTCCACTGACTGTGTGAACACGGTAATGATTGATTTAAGTGTAGAGCTGCCCTCCAGAGATCTACAGTGGATCTACTGTGCTCACTTCCAGCCCTAATCAAACACACCTGACCCAGCTAATCAAGATCTTCAGAAAACTCAGATTAGCTGCCTCAAGTGTGGCAGCTTTGGGCTGGAATGCAGCTCTTCAGGACAAGAGCTATTTAGCACTGAGAAACAGGTAAAATAGCATGTTACGTGATTATCCTGAATTCAAGCTTTTTGCATATGATGCAGAGTTTTTGTATTTTTGATTTTGAGGGTTGATGTTTCCAATTTCAGTATTTCTGAAATCTGAGTGCCTACACATTTATTTTCATTATGTATTTATTTTCTGCCTTAGTCTGTCTTTTCCACCAATCAGCAGTGTACATGGCTAGGGCCATGCCGCCAGGGGCATCGTTGCCAAGGCAACGACATCAAACTGACACAGTGATTGAATCGGTGGGATGAAGGCCTCCACTGAGGAATCGGGTATCGGTGGCAGGGTCCTGCTTTACCGCTCTATGAGGACAGTGTGTGCGCACTCTCTCTCTCTGCACTTGGTGAGTTTGCTAACTCATTAAGAACATGGTGCTGCTAATCGCTCAGGAACAGAGAGATGGAGAAAGCTATGGGGAAGGACAAGTGTTGCTTAGATACTGCACTTCAGACTGCAATTGTTTTCCAGACGTTATATTTAAAAAAAAAAAAAACATTTTAAATGCCAGATATTTTACCTGTGAATATGATTTCAATGTTTCACTTTTTAGTCAACTATAATTTTATTAAAGCTTTAGTATACGCCTGCAGTAATAGCACCAGTACAGAAACTCAGCAGTGGAGAATATTACAGCATATGAGCAAATGCAATTACACAGACATCAGTGCAGAGTTCATTGCTTTGCACCATTAGAAAAGGTCTGCATTAAGAATGAATGTCCCACAGGGTTGCCCACAACAATTAGTTTTTTACTGCTTCAATTCTATTGCATTGTGAAGAGACTGAGCTGTCTTCCCTCAGCAACCAGTAGCTCCTGGTTATAAACTTTATTAATGAGGACTCAAATACCTTATTTGGATGGTCACCTACTCAGAAGTGGCCCAGAGCCATAAATCATCTTAACTTCTAGTATGCCTATTGCTTGTCATCCATATACATTATGGCTGGAAGAGCAGGAGCAGAGAAGGCCTCTGAGAGAGTGACAGTATGAGGGTGGGGATGTACTATGAGAGAGTGATAAGTGAGAGGTTGAGGATGAGAAGTGGAGAGTGATATGATGAAGGTGGGGTGTACAATGAGAGGGTGAGGTTTGGAAGAGGAGAGTGACAGAATGAGGGTGGGGTGTATAATGAGAGGTTGAGGAGTAAGATGGTGGGAAGTGAGAGGCTAGGGTATGAGACTGTAAGAGTAGGCACCACACAAACATCCTGGTGAGGTGTGTGTGTGTGTGTGTGTGTGTGTGTGTGTGTGTGTGTGTGTGTGTGTGTGTGTGTGTGTGTGTGTGTGTGTGTGTGTGTTTGTGCGTGTGTGCGTGTGCATGAGGAGTGAATTTGAACATTACTAAAGCTCTGAGCAGATGGTGGAGCAGCAGGTGTCGTGGTGGAGTGGGACCTCTGCAGCCTTCACTGGCTCTCTGCTGTGATAGTGACTGACAGCGAAGGGAATTCAGCTGTTGGGAAAAAAGCCTTCAATCCATTAGCAGACTCCGCCCCACACACGCACAGACCGTGAGGTCCATCAAAACTCTTTGCCTCTGAACTTCTTTTCTTGTCTCTCACTCTCTAGCCCTCCCTCTTTCTCCATTCCTCCCCCTCTCTCTGGTTATCACCATGCAGATGTTTTGTGTCCATCAGGAAAACCTCACCTCCCATAGTGCACTAGGGGAATTAGAGCTGATGAATAGAATTTTCTCCACCAAATTAGCAGAGACAAACAAATCCGAGGTGTGCGTCTCCGCTGATAACACCCACAGCCACAAACCTTCCTCTCCTGGACGCCCTTATTGAAGCTTGCAGGCGAGCCTTTCACCTAAGAAGGCAGCATGTGTGTGGGGGAACAATAGCCCTATTAGTGTGAACCATGTAAAGGCACATGACACACACACAGATCCAAATACACAGGCTCATATGTATCAGAGTGGATAGTCTGCATGTGATTATTGGGAATCATAGGTGTAGAGTTTAGAGGAGATGTGTCCACCTCGGTATTTGAGGAGAGTGTATTGACCTTATTCAGTAGTCACATCTATATTCTCATGCACTTAGTTTTATTTTTTAATGAACATATTCTGTTTTCCTTTGTCAGTAGTGAAAAAAATTCAATGTCCCTTTGTAAAAACAACTTTGTCATTTGCATCTCCCATCTGTCTTATGGTAACATTTTAATGAGTGACATATGGCCAGTAAGCTGTATAAATCTATAATACTATTTACCTTAAACATGTCTGTCTTGTAACTGCAAATGTCTACAACAATATTATTATGTTAAACAGTGAAAATTAATTTGAAAAAAGAATGTATAGAGTTTTATTATTTGACACTTAATTGTCTGGTCATGCACTTAGGTGAATCTTTAGTTGGTGTTGACTTTACATTGGTCTCTACATTGGTCTATCTCCTGGTCACTGTGGAACCGAAATGGCTTCTCAAAATTAGTTGGGATTATAGAATATCTTTTCCATTTCCAAAGCATTTCAAAAGCAATTGTAAAATATGTTGTTGCAGAGCTCATGACCATAGCTACCATATCTAGCTAGGACACAGATGTTTCTTAAGTTTCTTAAAGTATGGAAGCATTGTTATGGGGGGGAAGTAGTGTAGTAAATATGTGATAAATATGTTTAAGGGATCCTGAATATTTGACTTTATATTTCCCTCGTAAGAATGCTGCAAGATCTCTGCAACATATTCATCTTTTATTGTCAGTCATCTGCGACATGCATTCTTTGCAAGGTGTGAATATCCAGTTCCCAGAGTAATGTCAAGGATTCACACTTAATAAACAGGAATGAAATGAGGCTTCATTAGTAGCCACAAATAAGACTATTAATCTATCAATGGGTCAAGTTTAAAAGATTGTTATTGTTATTCGACAGTATTAAATTGAGCTAACTAATTTTCAGCATGCATTATGGGTTATGGTAACTACATCACTATATAAACCTTCTGGATATTGCAAAGTTTAATTCATTTATTTCTATATGTTTTGTCACATTGTGAGATGTCACATCTACCACTACTGAGCTTAACCTTGGGCATCTAAAACTTCTTATGGTCTCTGTCTCCTCTCGGTAGTGTAATGTACTACAACTTTCTAAAAGCACTCAGTTCAACATGTTTTCCTCTACCTAGTACAGAACAGAGAGCAAGGTAACACACTAACATTAGAAGCCTATGGGTAGTCACTGAATTCTTCGTATTTACATCAAATTTACATTTTCAGTATTTACATTTAGTATACTCTCTTATACAGAGCCCCTTACAAAAGTGCTTTGTCATCTACTCATAGAATGTATCCTAGCCAGTATAGTAGGTTAGTCAAGGAAACTGTTGAAATAAAATACAGCTACAATACAGGAATCAATGTTGATACCTAGAAGAAATGCAAAATAAGCATAAATTCTATATCAAACATCAATAAGTGCAATACCAAACAATAAGTGCTAGAGTGTTTAGTTCATCAACAGTAGTATAAAATTTACCATAGGTTCACCATCTGGGACCCAGTACAGAGCTTGTCTTCCATGAGACACATTAAGACAGACATTGAGAGACATTGCTTGTCTTACAAAAAAAGTTTCATTTTTTTAAAGGCTTTTTTAAGTCTGAAGGGTTGTTTGTTGTTGATTGGTTTATTTCGCGTTTTTTTTAGCATATGCTAGCTAACTGGTAACACACACACACAAATACAGATGTATGGATTCAAAATCACATTTATTGTTTAAATAAAACAATACACCAAATCCCAACACTCTCTAAAAAATTAATGACACCCAGTAAAGAAAACAAACAAAAAACACTTAAGCATTATTGGTTCAAATTTATTGTACACTCACAGGACAGATGTACATACATATACAGTAGATGAACCTTATTCATCCCCAGGAGGGCTGTAAGAATGTAAACAAACACTGTGTATAGAGTACACACATAATAAACAATCCCATAATTACACATAATACAATGAGCAACAACACTAATGTAAACAACAGGGTGAAAGATCACACACTGAAACCAATGTGAATTAAAGAATGTTAATATGTGTTGGAATTCACTGGTATTAATTAGAAAATATGGATAATGTGTTTAGAACTTTACAATGTTTAGGTTGCATTGGGGTTTACTGGTGTTTGTTTGGTCTACATTTGTGTAAAGAAAATTGCGAATGATATTTTTGCATGAATGGCTCCTAAAATATGTCATTGTATATATATATATATATATATATATATATATATATATATATATAAATCACTAATAGTTAAATCACTAATAGAACAATATTTGAACAGGATAATGACCTCTCCCATAGACAAGCAGTGGATGGTGCTAAGAAGTCAAGTTGATGAAGATCAGAGCATTCTGAAAGGGAAGTTGAGTTGATGTGGATCGGAGTTTTGAATGGGAAGGACACCTACAGGAGACTGCCATTCAGGGCTGTTAAAATAAGGTGCAGTGCTTTAGCTCAAGCTGTTATTTTAGTGAAAGAAAAGATCAGAACAGTGCAGTACAAATCACAGAGACTATGAGTGATGTGTTCAGTGAAATAGACTCAACATGAGCAGCAGGATAAAAAAGAAAAAGGCTTGTTTAAAAGAATATCTAGTCTCTTAACCTGAGATGAGAGGTTGTGGAATAATGATCCAAAAAGCAGACATGGATCTGAGGTTCAGTCTCTTTTCACAATATTCATACATGAGAGAGGCCAATTCAAACTCCTCTCCTCTCCACCACCACCACAAACAACCCAATTTATACTTTCCCAATGGTCAGCATTCCTAAAATACATATAGTGCCATACATGGAAAGCGCTTACATAGGACGAGCTTTCTCATCTTTACATTTCAAACCCCTGACCATAGCAGTCTTTGAAGTGCCTGCATGTAAGTAAGTTCAGCAGTATACAAATAATGCATGCATATACAGTAACCACACATTATACCATTTTTATCACATCACTTAAAGAAACTGAGTAAATGGGTTATCAGATGTAGCATTAGAAAACAAAATAACTCGCCTTGACTTGTTGGAACCGATGTAGCAACTCTGGTTGTATGTTTAGGTACTATTGCTTTAACAATAGCAATGCAAATAATCAATAACACTAAAACTTTTCAACCTTACTAATTTGATGAGCAATTTCAGTCAAGCTATCTGAATAATCAAGAATATAAGTACAATGTTCTATACCGACAGTGCATGTTCCTCCCAGAACAGATAACAGATCATCCAAGGCAGCAAGACTTTTAATGCCATTATACCTACAACTGCTAATTGATTTGCAACTAACTGAAATTCTTAGCAGTGCTGTTATCTAGAGTAGAAACCTCAGTAGCCAAATCACAAATCTAATCCTAAAGCTGATATTACACCATAAGTGACAATAACAACTCTAAAGATTTGACTCTTAATCTGTTCATCTACTCTTTTTACTCAAAAAAAACCATTATTTGGCTGGTATAATTCTGGTTAAGTCTTAATCACTCTTATAGCCAGTACTAATAACCTAATCCATAATAACGATTCCAATTATAAGGAAGATAATCATAAGCCTGATTACCACATATCCAATATGTATTTACTACAGCAGGATTGGCACAACAGTAAATAAGAATAAAGGTCTTCCTCCAACTGACTCCAGGCTCTTGCTCTTTCCATACACCTTAGGTATTCCACTTAGATTCCACAGGGTAAAGACAAATACCATAAGTAAATATGTGTCAATCAATTTAGAAATGTTTTATTTTTATCCAATTAAAATAATCTTAGTTTTGTTGCAGATGAACATGAGGAAGATGGGTGTCATGCAGTTGTTTCTGAGAGGTGTGGTGGGCGGGAGGGGGGGGATGTAACTGGGAAATGAAAGAGCTGGGTATCATCAGCATAACAACGGCAGTGGATACTGTTGTTTCAAGCGGGAAAAGATAAATAACAAAAAAGGGGCCCAGTACTGAGCCCTTTGTAACACAATGAGTAACAGATGTTAATATAGACATGAAATATAAACTTTTTTGTGTCCGATATATAAGAGGTCAATTATTTAAGAGCCAGGGCATACCAGGATATTATGGGTTATGGTATCAAAGCACCAAAAAATATAGTTGAAAAGTAATTAGTTAAAATACACATAGCATTATGTTAGGAGAAACGAAATCTGTGACACATGATGGAAGGAGTATAATAGTTAGGAGGTGCTTTGCTGCCTGAGGGCCTACATAACCTGCAGTTTTTGGAGGATCAATGAATTCCAAGTTGCATCAGGAAATTCTACAGCAGAATGTCCAACTGCCTGTGTGTACTTTAAAACTCAGGAAGTAACCAACAACAGAGTTGCTTAAATGGAAGAAAAGGTAAATTTTAGAAAAGCAAAGTCCTGACCTCAATCCCACTCAATATGATTAAAAGTTCTATGTAGAGGAATGGGCCAGAATACCTCCCAACTACTGCACTCGACTGAAGCATTAAAGGTTGAAGTTTCAAACATTAATAAGTATAAATGATCACACATTTTTGTCCACCTATAAGATGGAATATTTAAGCCTCCCAATTTTCTGGAAAGGACCAGAAACATTCAGCATTCAGACTTGTGGAGGTAAAAACAGGGCTTTCAGCCGAAACCCCCCCATTACATATTTATATGAAACTTTAATTCTTGCTCATGACCATATAGAGCAGAACACACATATCAGTGGAGGTGGTAAAAGGAGCAAATGTGGCATTAAGCTGGACTGCATAGCAGCTTCCACTGTTCTATCTACAGCAGAAGGTCTCTGTTCCTTTTAAGAGGAGCTCTGTGCCATAGAAGTAATACTGAATACTGAAGTAATACTGTACACACAAAATAGCCCAAAAGCAGGAGAAGGCTGATCGTATGACTGGGGTCTGTCTGTGTGGGCTTTGTGTGTGTGTATGCATCTTTGTGTGTGTATGGCTGCATGAGTCATCTTGCACTTATTTAACACAGAGTTTTATTTAATGAACTGGGTCGGTGGAGTGTGTCTTTCTCTAATGAGCCTCCTTATCAGCACAAACTCTGATTTTATTCTGCATACACTCACACACTCCACACTGCTCATATTTTATGCAGACCTGATCCATAATTAATGGGTCCTTTGAGTATTTTTTTGAGAATTTTCTTTGAAGACTAATTTCAAAATGCCTTTACTGTTATTGTTTGGTGCCAGTTCAATTCCAACTCTAATTTTGGAGCTTATAAAACAAAACTAAAGTATTATCACAGCTCCTATCAGTTCTTTGTATGCTAAAATATGTCGGTTGGATGAACTATGTTGCCAGTCTAGGGGGAAGGCCGCTATTTCAGCAACGCCCAAATATCCAGAGCTGCCTCAGTGAATATGTTCATTGCAATGCTCATTTGGCAAATTTCAAAATGCATTTAAGGGTGGTAGGTTCTTAATTCTCTTTTCTAAGCTGTTTCAGACAGACCTCAGTTAAAGTGAGTTAGTTCAATGAAGGGGAAACATCATACTCAAACATGTACATAAATTTCTATCAGTAAAAAAATGCTAATTATGAGCCTGATGAGAAAAGAAATAAAGGTCTCTGGAGAACTCTCCCTTTCTCTCTTTCAGTTTTAGTCTTTCCTTCTACCAGTCCGAGACAGACACTATGTCACTCCCCTTTCAAATTAAAGCCCTCCAAAATTTAATAGCTTTTTCCTGGAGCAGTCAACCAATCAGAAAGATAGTGAAGTGCATGGGGCCTGTCTAATTATTTTACAGACGGACGACTCCGACATGGTAGAGGTCCAAAGAGAGATGTGTGGAGGAAGGGGGATAGGCTGAATAACAGGTTGGAAAATGCAAAAGAATATATTTAATTGGTACAGCCAATAGAAGACCACATGATATCATAAGAAATAAAAATTTGCAGTGTGATTTTTTTTTGGGTAATTTTTTTGTTTTTTTATACAGCCATGATAGTCAGTGATACTACAATAAATTCAAATTAGTCACACAATCTATCCTAAGTGTGTGTGTGTGTGTGTGTGTGTGTGTGTGTGTTTTTACATGTGTACATGTATGTGTACTTGTTTACTACCTGGAGGTCAGAAAACCTGGCATTGATATGAGGTCAAAGGTTTGACCGCCAGCTGACAGCTGCTGTCGTTGTATCATTAAGCAAGATGCTTAACCCTATAATTGTCCTTTGATCTCCTAAACATGAGGTACACTAGTCAAACTGAAGGATGGGTCTGATTCCTGAAGAGTCAAGTCAAGTCAAATTTATTTATATAGCGCTTTTTACAGCAGTTGTTGTTACAATGCAGCTTTACAAATGTCCAAGTCCAAGCCCCAGTTGAGCAAGCCAAGGGCAACAGTGGCAAGGAAAAACTCCCTACAGCATACGGAAGAAAGCTTGAGAGAAACTGAGACTCAAATGGGGGACCCATCCTCCTCTGGCCAACTATGGACTTGCACGAAAATGTACTGGGCAAGCCTAATTTAGGACTCAGCTTATAGAGAACGAGTCATTTTAGGAGGGTGGAGTGTACAACTCACTAAAGTAGACTGCAGATAGAGATGGATAAAACAGAGAAAAAGGATAAATTAGAGAGGAGAAGAGGGAGGCAGAGAGGAGGGATAGAAAATGAGGTTTGGTTTCATACTATATCAATATATCAACTTTCCTGCTGTGTGTTTATGATTGTTTATATTACTTAAACAGAAGTAGGTCCCACAATGGGACAAAGCAAAACAGTGGTGCTGACATGCTCTTTGTTCAGGGATCTGAGTGTCAGGGCAGGTTTAGCATACAGCTCCTAGATTAGGCTGTTGGTATGATGCTGTGAGAGAGCTGTATATGGAACAGATGCAGAAAAACTGGATTCACAAGTACAAACATGGGTTTATAAAAGAGGCAATTATACAAGAAGTTGCCAGGTGTAATTCAGCAAAATCTGGTCTTTGAACGGGCGCTTGAATTTTGTGTGTGTGTGTGTGTGTGTGTGTGTGTGTGTGTGTGTGTGTGTTGTGTGTGTGTGTTGTGGTTCACTCTCCCTAATAAACTCAGGTGTGCTGCTTAAGAGGAATAGTCGGAACACATGAATCAGAAACAGGAGAGAGAGACAGAAAGAGAAAGGGCGAGAGAGAAAAAAAGACAGATGGAGAGAAAGAAAGGTGAAAAGGAGGAGAAGAGGAGGGAAACAGGCCAATCCTCTGTCAATCAGGAATAGAGAGTGAAGGCTAGACAATAGGGAGCAGAAAGGCATTATTAGTCACCAATCAGAAACTCAGCTGTGTGTATGTCTGTTCAACACACACACATAAACCCACACCTACATGCACAAACACACACACAGTCCTCCTCCAGACAATAGCATGCAGAAATGTGTGTCCTTGTGCCCCTGTCAGTTAGATGTCATGTGAGACCTGAGTCATTCTTATCCTCTGTGCCTCCATATGGTTTTCTCTCATTAGTTAACCAATACAGTGCATAAAGGCCAGCAGAGGATCTGACATAAAACAGGTGTGTTTCATTGCAGTGACCTCAGTGTGTGTGTGTGTGTGTGTGTGTGTGTGTGCGTGCGTGCGTGCATGTGTGCGTGTGTGCGTGCAACAGTGCTGTCACATTTGAGGATGTCTTTGGTGACCTGAAATTTTTGAAGAAGTAGTCTAGAGGAATTGGTATATCAACGACAGATGTGAAAGAATCTGTGTGTGTGTGTGTGTGTGTGTGTGTGTGTGTGTGTGTTTGGGTGACAGAGAGAAAGAGTGAGAAAGAGAGATCCCATTTGCATAATGTGGCCCATAAATCAGTGATAGAACTCAGAGCACTGGGAAAGATGATGAATATAAAGGAGTAATGCACATCTGCTGTGTGTCTCGTTAGCTGGAGAACATTACCCAGCACATCTAGAATATCTCCTTTCTCTCTCTCTCTCTCTCTCTCTCTCTCTCTCTCTCTCTCTCTCCTTTTCTTACTTTCTCTCTCACTTTCTTATTTTCTCTGTCTTTGCCTCTTCCCACATTTCCCCACTCATTCTCTCTCTCTCTCTCTCTCTCTCTCTCTCTCTCTCTCAGTCGCTACCACAGGCCTGCATATATACTCCACATCCTGACACCCACAAACAGCACCTCACAGCACTGTATCTACAGACCTGGTGTCGAGAGTGTACAGCATTTATAGGTCATGTGTTATCTTGTTCATTGTGCCCTGCTAGTAGAGTCACACCAAATAATATGCCAAATAAATAACGTAACTGTGAACAGAATCAAGTTGTAGGGTACCAGACACCAGCAGACTGTGGAAGAAAATAGGAATGTCCTATATACTGAAACCCACACACCAATCAGATATGAAACAGCAGAGTGACAACACTATTTATAAGGATGTGGGAAGTGCCATGTGAAAGGTAACCACCACCACCACCATTTTCACTCACACTGACTAGTATTGACCAGTGCATTCTGCATTCATCCTCCATTAAAATCATTTTAAGTGAGAGAGAAAATGTTCAGTGTAATACTCATCCTACCACTTAAAGATGACCTTTGTTTTATGATGCTTTTGGAAAATCCAGCTCTTGTAACTTTAATGATAATATATCATTAAAATATAATTATAAATAATATAAAATGAATATTGTTGTTGTTAAACCTATTATTGTTATTATATAGGAATATATTAAACCGTTCTATACACTCTGTCCATATTTACTGCAGTAGAACGGACGTAAAAACTTCTTTGTAAATTTTTATCTTTTAAATATTAATATAAAACACTATTCAGCATTGTTTTGGCCGATTGCGCATGTTGAATCGGCGTCGGCGGTCCGCTGTGAGGGCATTTTCTAATTGGTTGTTCAGTCTAAATTTGACTCGAAACGAGATACTATAGATATACACTACATGAAGGGTTTGTTGTTTGTGGGGTATCTGATGACTGGTAGAGCGTAGATGTTGAATCTGAATCTTGTTCTTCCCATTCAGCTTTCTCAGGACTCTTTGTAGGCTATTTGGCTGTAGCTGTTTTTCTTGTGGCTTCTTCATAATTCACATTTGCCTCTGGGATTCCAAGGTACATGTAGCTACCCTCACCACCTGATATGTTACCTTTTGTACGATCCCCTCAGTCCTAACTACCTTTCCTCTCTTTGTAACATTTCATTAGCAGCTGGTTCATTTGTGCTGCCAGGCGTTCATGGAGTGCAGTTAGCTTCGTCAGCCAGTAGGCGTGGATCGTGTGAGGGCCTGGAGCTGGCCAGGTCTTCATCCTTAAGACCCTTTCTTAGATGTCTGCTAGGATGATGGTAACTGGATCCTGTTCAGGGAGGTTGCTGTGGTCTCTTTTCAGGTTCACCAACCCCTGGGCATTGCTATTGTGTGATGTCTCATTCTCCCATATAGTATCCAGTATATATATATATATATATATATATATATATATATATATAAGAGGCTTCAAAAGAAGATTCCAGGTGAGTAACTGCAGTGTAACTGCAGTAAGAGATGTAGAGATGTTCAAAAAGTGTACTTCGCTGATGAAGGACATCTATCCAAAATGTCCTATTTCTCTGGAAACTCTGTGTACTTCACATACTTCACTATATATATCAAATCAAATTTATTTATATAGCACTTTTTACAACAGATGTTGTCACAAAGCAGCTTTACAAATGTCCAAGTCCAAGCACCCAGTGAGCAAGCCAAGGGTGACAGTGGCAAGGAAAAACTCCCTAGAACACGAGGAAGAAACCTTGAGAGGAACCAAGACTTAAAGGGGGTCCATCCTCCTCTGGCTGACAACAGTCACCACAGTAGTAATAATTTTAAGAGAAAAATGAATAAATAACAATAAAATGAAAAATAAAAAAAAAACCAAGCAATTAATGTCTAGTCCGGTTTACTAGAAGTCCTACTCTTGTCCCGATGGAGTGCGCATGTCCGAAACCCATCCCGCAAGAGTATGTACATCAAAGGCAATGGAGAAGTAGTTGGCTGGGGCCGAGGTGTTGTGGGCTATAACAGGGGGCATCAGGGCATGGTGGGAGTAGCCATAGCAGCTGAGATGTGTTGAGGCTCAGTAACATCAGGACATCAGGGGTACCTCCCCAGAAAGAGAGAGTAGATTTTTAGGCATATCCAGGTAAAAGATTGTGTAAATTAGGGAACTATAATGTGCAAAGATGGACTCCGGCAGATCTAGCTATAGCAACACTGCTAATAGAATAGAGCCAGAAGGAAACACAGGCAAGAAGGCAAACTGGAACATCAGCACCCTGCTGTTCTCAGTCAACAAACTTGAGTGACAAAAGAGAGGTGAC
>NC_137502.1:21584555-21762055 GCF_041902795.1 Electrophorus electricus
TATAACACAATCCCTCCAGCTATTGATCAGTATTTCTTATTTTCCAAGTGAATAAAATACAGAAAGAATATTGGCAGAGGCTAATGAAGTTGACTGCCAAAGCAAAAGGATCACTGGAGAGGTTCTTTAAGGAAATATTGTGTACAACCAAGGATGCTGTTCATGGAGCTTTGATAGCAGCATGACCATGAAATACAGTGTGAGAAAGAAGTACATCAGCTATCGGGTCAGCAAGCTGTAAATGTTCTAGAACTCACCAAGACATGCACATTAGAGTCCAATACTTCTGAATTATTAGGTCACTGCTGAAAGACCTCATCAAAACCCCATGATTCATGCAGCTAGGCCCAGAAGCATTTAATCAAGTTCTCTAACTGGGGGTCCTTAATGTGGGCTGCCCCATGGTGCCTGACTAAAATCAAATCATATTTTTTAATCTTCTTTTCAGTCATTCCATCTCACGTAGTGAATGTATATGATTATTTTTTCATGATAACTGATTTTCATAAAGTGCCAAAAAATGGACATGAATTAGTGATTAAAGTCTAACATTTAAGAGAAAATGAATCATTCCCCATAGTGATCAGTGCTATAATCTATTAATTAATTAAGCAGAAGCCTGGAGTCTTACTTATCATTAGGGATTAGATATGCGCCCCACTTAAGCATATGACCAGAGAGAGAAGTTTAAAAAAGTGGAAAGAAAACCTTCAGAAAGAAAAAGAGAGCGGGAGAGAGGAAGAACACTTTCTCAGTATTCTTGTTTCTGTTGATTATTTTGCAAATAATATTTTGTTCCAATTGAAGCTGCTTGCTACTGCCGTTTTTGCCACTGTTGTGTTTGTCTGCGTTACAGCACACGCTGAACCAGAGGGCTCTAGAAATATCCCATGTCTTTTTGCCAGAGCCTGTGCCTGGCCTTGGAGTGCTCCAGCATGAACAAAATACACACACACACACACACACACACACACACACACACACACACACACACACACACACACACACACACACACACACTCACACGCACGCACGCACGCACACACAAACACACGTGCACACAAAAGCCTTCTGGGATAGAGACTCAAAAGGCAGGGCATTACAATGTGTGTGCAGGCAGAAATAATCATCTGTGTTTACAGTGTAGTAGATTCCTCAATCTCTCATTTTTGTTTATGAGTAACATAGTTTATTGCTCTATAAACACCAAGATCACACTGGGTATTAAAATAAGACTCTCCACTCCAGATATATTAGTCCACATTCTGATAACTTTGGCTGCATGCTTTCTATTATCTGTTATGAACAACAAGTCAAGAGGCTATAAATGCATATGTAAAGTATTGGTCAGAAGTATCTCTGAAATATCTAGTTGCTGTTGAAAGCAAACAGTACAGACACTATTGCCATGTGAAACTCTTCTCTCCTCCTGTCCTTCCCTCCTTTAGCATCCCAGTCTTACCTGCAGCAGTTTCAGTCCTTAGAGCTTACAGAGTCTCTGCTCCAGGAACTGGTGTAAGGAGGTCTCACTCTCTTACAAAACTAATTTAAGAATATAGAAACTGGCTTGCTATTTATTTATGACCAGCACTCAAGAAGAAGAAAAATGTTCTGTAATCATGCAGGCTTGCAATTTGTGTGTGTGTGTGTGTGTGTGTGTGTGTGTGTGTGTGTGTGTGTGTGTGTGTGTGTGTGTGTGTGTGTGTTTATGTGTTTTAAACATTCTTATCAAAATAAATTAGATAATTTCTGTAATTAATCAATTGCTTTCATTTTCTCCACTAATTATGTGTAATAGAACTCCATTACCCGGATCCTGCAGTTACATCATTACTGCTACATGCACACCCTGCAGATATTTTAGCTTCTTGTCTCTCTAACCAAACTCAGAGGTGAAATGGGAACAGCACACAACACTCCAGCAATGGCTATCAAAGATAGAGATTTAAAAGTTTCAGGATTTTCTTTCCTAACAAGGCCCAAACGACTGTTCTCAATGTGCAAAGTCAACTGTGATTAAGGCGATTGAGACATAATGACTTTCAGTACATAACTGCTTTCTTTCCTTTTCCTCTTTCTGCATTTCAGAAATCACTACTGAAAGGCAAATGATCCAGCTCCCTGACCCCCCCCCCCCCCCCCCCCACACACACACACACACACACAAACACACACACACACACACACACACTCTGGCCAACCAGAATTGCAAAAATGCAATTCTGAAATCTATTTTAACTTCCCCCTCTGTCTGCCACCCGCTGTGTGTTACTTGTATTGGCATCTTAGGTTTATTCAAAGAGTACAGCTTAATTTCCCGTGGCCATTGATCTGAGCGCTGACATGAGGCGCTGGAAAAGCCTATTGATTCAGACTCTCGCTCTGCAGCTCAACCCATGTCCCAGGAGCCACGTCTCAGCACAGAGTGTGTGGGAGCCTGGGCACTGTGCGTGAGTTTGTGTGTGTGTGTGTGTGTGTGTGTGTGTGTGTGTGTGTGTGTGTGTGCGCGTGTGTGTGTGTGTGTGTGTGTGTGTGTGTGTGTGTGTGTGTATGTGCTTGCGTGTGCAAAACAGCTCTGGCATTTTGTTCTAAAACTGATAGTTTGTGTTTTATCTTCTTCACCCTTGTGTCATGAATGCAAATCATTTCCCCTCCAGAGTTGACAAAAAAAAAAAGCTTAAGAGCTAGAAAATGCTCTTTTCATGTAGGAAGGTCAGGGGTCACTGACAGCCCAACCTTGTTTAGGTGCCGCAAGCACACCGCTCGGTTTTAGGAATACGGAATTCGGAACCTTCTGTGTATCTAGGGAGAGGGATTTTGCATCTCTGAGCTATAGGCACTGCTATTGGCTATTTTTACCCCCTGAACAGATCAGATGAACAGATTATCACTTTGAGCAATGGAACTGTTAATAGAATCCATCTACAAATGTGGATCTCTTACTCTTTCTACTGTACAGTACAGTTGGTATGTGTAAATCTGTGGGCAATGTAAAATACTTCCAGTCAGTTGACATTTACTGAGAGAGGGCCTGAAACCTTCATTGTCTCTCAAATGCTTAATATATTTCATGTCAGGTCAGCATTCATGGGGACAAGTCACTTCACATATCTGAATGCACAACACCAATGAACACACCTGATGAGGACTCATTCATGTAAGGAGGAGAGCCTCTTTGATCAAGCTCAGGACTTACACACTGGCTGAGACAGATCAGCTGGTTCTGGTGACACAGGTGCTTATTAAAGCTCCCTGTGATAACGAGCTCTTATCTTTATCTGTCAGAGTTACACAGATTGTGACCTTCAGCTGCTGCTAATGATCTTCCTCAGACAGGCAGTATAGTGGGAGGGGACAGAGTGAACCTCAGACACCATTTACTAACGAGAGCAGCACTTAACCTCTGCACAGCCTCCACAGCACTGCTCAGCTGGCTTCTCTGGTCTCCCTCTCGCCATTTACTCTTCTTTCTTTCTTTCTTTCTTTCTTTCTTTCTTTCTGTATTTTATTATCCATGTTTCTCTCTATATTTTTCTGTTTCTGTTGTTTTTTCTGTCGTTCTGTCACAACCTCTTTCTGTCTTCATTATTGTTTTTATTTTTATTCTCTTTCTGCACATACATATTTGTCTCTCATTTTCATTTTATTCTTTATTCCTTTTCTCTTTTTAAATTCCTTTTCTCACTTTCTCTCTCCTTCTGTTTTTCCCACTGTCTGACCCATTCATGGGGACAGATTTTTATCAGGAACCGAATATAGCAGCACACCAGTGTATCAGTCTAGTAACCCAGGGCGACTGTCACTGGCAGAAATGTCTCTGCACTATAAAGTGGTCACCCTGTCACCACAGCGACTAGACAGCCAAAGCACATGCAGTGGGACTGGGGTCATTTAAAGAAGTATTTTAGAGATAGCTAATAAATTCTCCCCCATATAGTAGTTTTATTTAAAACATTTCGGTTCACTCAGTTTCGGTTCACCTTGGCAGGTTTTGAACCTTTTACTCAGTAAAGAAGAATTCAAGTAAACTTTTTAAAATTTTGGTACAGTTCACTTGTTTAATGTTTTCCTTTGAATCAGTTCACTTCTTTAGTGTTTTTCTTTGAAGTGCTCATAAATATGTTGTGTGAAGCCTTTAAGACAGATAAAAGACTTCACACAACAAATTTATGAACACTTCGTGTAATAACTTCATGTCAAAAAAACCCAGGCACTACACATTACCTTGCAAATACCATCCTTATGGTGAAACGTGGTGGCAGCATCACGCTGTGGAAGGGTTTCTCAGCAGCAGCAACATGGACAGCCATAGAGAAGAACATCCTTAATGTAAACCTCTCCAGAGAGCAAGCCAACTCAGACTGGGGCAGCAGTTGACCTTTCAACATGATAATGACCTGAAGCATACCGTCAAAATGACACAGAAGTGGGTTTAGGTCAAGTTCCTGAATGCCCTCAGGCTCAGCAAAAACCCAGACCCCATCAGACATCTCTGGAATAACCTGAAGATGGCAGTTCACAGATGCTCACCATCCAATCTGACAGGGTTTGAGAAGATCTGCCTTCATGAATGGGATAAACTGCACAAAGCCAGGTATGCAAAACTTGTACAAAATACTGAATAAAGGGTCTGAATCCTTTTGTGAATAACAGATTTCAGTTTTTTATTTTTAATACATATCTGAAACACTTTGTTATTATGGGTGACTAAGTGCAAATTGATTAAAAATGCCAGTTATATCCATTTAAAATCAATTCTACTACACAAAGTGTGCAACAAGTAGAGGGGTTGAAATACTTCCTGAAACCACTATAAATCTGCTTTATGTGGTGTTCTAATAGTGTAACGATTGTAAGAACTCAACAAACAGCAGGATTCAATTGTGGGAAGTTTTAATATGGAAATAAGCCATCTACAATGGTGCGGAGCATGACTCAGAGAAACTGAAAGTAAAGTTGAATTTCCAGAGTAGTGATCTTTTAGCAAGGACAGTCTAATCCAGGGTCATAACATGAGTCTGGGAGGTGTCCAAGGGTTAGGCTGGAGGTGAGGTCTGGAAGAGAAGCACAGGTGGGAGGAAGGTGGGAGGAAGGCACAAGGTGGGAGGAAGGTAGGAGGAAGGTGGGAGGAAGGCACAAGGTGGGAGGAAGGTGGGAGGAAGGCACAAGGTGGGAGGAAGGCACAAGGTGGGAGGAAGGCACAAGGTGGGAGGAAGGTGGGAGGAAGGCACAAGGTGGGAGGAAGGTAGGAGGAAGGTGGGAGGAAGGCACAAGGTGGGAGGAAGGTGGGAGGAAGGTGGGAGGAAGGCACAAGGTGGGAGAAAGGTGGGAGGAAGGTGGGAGGAAGGCACAAGGTGGGAGGAAGGTAGGAGGAAGGTGGGAGGAAGGCACAAGGTGGGAGGAAGGTGGGAGGAAGGCACAAGGTAGGGGGAAGGCAGGAGAAGCACTTGATATCCAATGTGAGATTGGCAGTACTTCACAAAGAGGAAGGGGAGGTGATCAGTATAAGAGGGAGAATATTTATAGGCATGAGGAACAGGTGGGACTGATTAAAACCCAAGGTGAGCTTGATCATGTGTGCCAATGTGTACCAGAGACTGGAGTAGACCTGGGCAGCGCAGTGACTGTCTATGTATCAGGGGTCCGTGGGATTCAGGACAAATAGTCGATTGTGTTTGCTGCACAAAGCAGACACACAAAATTAATTATAAGCTAATTGGAGAACAATTCTACCTAGGCAAAAAGATGCTTATTGCTGTTTTCATCGCTAACCACTTGATTTACCGCAAACTCACTAGATTCCTCACTACTTACTGCACGGAGGGGGTACATGCATGTTTAAACAAAGGCGAAGGGTCTGACTGCAGCCTGCGGATGTTGTCATGGTGCATTTTTGTCATTCAGATGGTGCCACAAGTCACCAGGAGAAAGTTTGTAATTCGTCAAAGTGCAGTGATGGAGCAACACTAACCTGATAACCTGATAGTGCCACGGGTTGCTAGGTTAGGATTGTGGTTCCTCTGGCTGTGCGGGAATTGAGCTTTAGCATACGCTGAGCACCTCCGCATGTAAACAGCTCATATGAGTCTCAAGCTGCTCTCTTCACACAGCAGTTTGAGGCTAGAATGAGAGACTTTGAGTACTCTAAGACCTTTGGACTACATTACCAGGCCATCAACAGGCGTTTATTGTTCATTTTTATTTTAATGCTGGCTTTGTCTACACACACACACACACACACACACACACACAGATCGCTCTGAATGTCCTTTTGTCTTCAGAATCGCAGCAGTTCATCATAGCATAGATTCCACTAGATATTGAAATCGTTCTGCAGGACTCTTGGCCCATGCAGACAGGATAGCAGTAGCCGCAGATTAGATGGGGCTACTGACATGGTCCAAACAGCACGTCCTACCTCATCCCAGAGATGATCTATAGGATTAAGATATGGGGACTTTTGAAGGCCAGGGAAGCAAGGAAATCTCTGTCATATTCCTGGAACCAATCCATGATGGTAAGACCCTTGTGGCATGGAGCATTTTCCTGCTGAAAGTGATAAACAGCTGCCAGGAAGGAAAGAACTTTGTCGGCCACAATGCTTAGGTAAGCTCTACTGTCCAAACGTCCATCCCCAGTTATCAGAGGACCCAGGATGTGCCAAAAAACATTCACCACACCATAACTTCTCCTCCACCAGTCTTTACGATGACACCTGACAGGAAGGGCTCATTGATTCATGAGTCTTTGTGCTCTTTTGCCAACTGGAGTCTTGCCTTTCTGTTTCTCTTAGGCAGCTTAGGCAGCAAATTGTCTGTCGTTACAGCCCAACCATACTAAGGAATGACGACTTATGTGTTCGCACATATTAGCTGGAGCACCAGTGCTGTATTCTGCTGTGCACTGACTGTTTATCGGAATTATTTTTGAAATCCTCATAATATATATGTAGGAGTAAGATTTATGATTAGGTTAGAATTATGTATAATTAATTTTTGTTTATTCACTCATTAAAGAATGGTAATTTGTAATACGAGAGGATGTATGGGTGGGGGGGGTGCGGATTGGAGGGGGCTAATGAGAAAACATTCAAGAAAGAAAAAAAACTGATTACTTTATCCTCCCTTTCAAAGAAGAAACTGGAGCTTTCTATAGTCTGATGAAACTCATAGGTCTGACCGATATGCCAAAGGTAATGTTACTCATAGCTACATCAGAAAAGGACTGTATACTATGAATAATATTTAACTATTGACTAAGCAAAAAACAGCTGTGCAAAATGACTTTTAGGCTAGTTAGAAATACTTGCAAAAACATGCTAGAAACTGAGGTGATGAAAATAGGAAATAGCAAGGAAAAGGAGAAACGCCTGCTCAGCGAAAGGCACTGTTATGCAAAGAATAGAAATACAGGAGGGTAATGCGATTCAGCTCCTAATACTTCTTCTGAGGTAATGCCACTACAAAAGCAGCAGTCAGGAGGTGAGGCAGATGAAGAGCCTTCTCTGAGTGAAGCTACTACAGCAAAATACCATTACATTCATTGGTCAATTTTTAAAAGGCATCAAGGAGATGGTACAAAAAAAATCAGCAAGTATCAAATTTCTAAAACAGATTTGACATAGAGATATTTTGAGACATTTTGACATAATATTAGAAAATGATGCCCTGAAAAAACTAAACTAAAAGATAAAGAATCACCTCTCTGGTGACTCGGGGAGTGAGTAAATGGGCAGGATCAGTACACTTGTAGATGGAACCTGTATTTGGAGGGCATGATTGAATGCATTTTGGAAAATATAAAGGTCCAAGTGACAGAGATTTGCAGAGCTGCAGTGACTGGAGATAAACAGAGTTGCAGTGACTGGAGATAAACAGAGCTGCAGTGACTGGAGATAAACAGAGCTGCAGTGACTGGAGATAAACAGAGCTGCAGTGACTGGAGATAAACAGAGCTGCAGTGACTGGAGATAAACAGAGCTGTGTTGCATCAGTAGTGGATTTAGCGCACTGTCTTGGTGAATAAAGAAACCATGAACAGTGATAGTATGATTCACATTCAGGTCAGCAAAAGAGAGTGACTTTCTTAAGAAAAACAAGATGTGGTTCAAGGAAGATCTCTCTGTAAAGGATAAAGCAACACAGAATAGATTCTGGCCTGCAGCTAAACTGTAACTGTATAGACATTCGTATTATGAGTAGTTCCATTGTTTATGGTAAAGTTGCATGAGAAGTACAATTATTAATTGTACTTAGAGCAAGATAACAGTTCAGAAGCTAACTTAACAGAAGCTAATTTAACAGAAGCTAACACTACCTCACTTTTTGTTTCTCATTAGAGTTCTTTTTTTTCTCTTATTTTTTTTTCTTTTAATGCCAGAGGTATTAAATATGTGATAAAAAGAAAGTCATTGTTTTTGTTTTTCAAAGCAAAAAGTGCTGATTATTTTTATTCGGGAAACACGTCTGCAAAGTTGATGAGCCATTTTAGAAAAATCCATAGAAAAACTGTCTAACCTACATTTCTTTTCAATGTTGTTTTTTGGTTTTGGTAATTATTTTTTTAAACTATTAAAACATAATGGGGGTGCAGTAGCTTAGTTAAATTGGCATGTGAGTTGACACATAGTATTAGACAAGAAGGTGCTTATCTTGTATCTTATTTTGTTAGTTATACACATTATGGCAGTTCATGTAAAAAAAAAGTAAGTTTAATGGAATTTCTGCAGTAGAAAGAGAGACTAAGATAAGGTAATTGCTGATCACACCACTTTGTGGTGAACTTTGTGGAATACATGTTAAACATCATATTAAATATCTAGGAATAGTTGTCTACACGGACCTAAAACAAAGAACCAATTCAAATTTTAAGTCTATAACTGAAATAAATAAATAAATAAATAAATAAATAAATAAATAAATAAATAAATAATAGATTCAATATATGGTTAATTAAAGATCTTTTGATAAATGGCTTTACTCTCTAAAGTCTCTATGGATGTTCAATAAGAATTTAGTGAAGAATTAGACAGGGCACTGTGTCATTTTTGTAGAGAATAAAATGCATTATTAATTTAAAAAGTGGTCATATGCAATAATAGAGTTCAGAGTTGGCATAAGGAATTAAATAGCAAGGATCTTGATATTACTATTAAGATGAATTATTTTTCCTATTTATGTATTTAGCTCATTGGGTGGCTATAGTTTCCTGTATGGGATATTATGGAATATTAACTATTAATCAATTACCCATGTTTAAAATGATAAAATATAATGTTAAAATGTAAACATTTTTAAATATAATGTTAGTGTTCAACTGAATGAATGAATTGATGCAATTCCTCTCTCTCTCTCTTTCTCTCTCTCTCGCTCTCTCTCATATATATATATATATATATATATATATATATATATATATATATATATATATATATATATATATATATATATATATATATTTTATTTTATTTTTTTACATACACACACCCTTTCCCTCTGGTCCCACCGTCTGCCTTCACTGTAGATCTTCATTCAGGGCCCTGGGGTATATTTTTGAGAATAAGTGACACCGAGAGTCAGAGAAGAGAAGCTGAGATGCATACACACTTTATTCAGTGATACATGAGAATAAATAGAAGGCAAAGCAAAGCAGATGAGTAAGCAGAAATATGTAAATGACATAGTAGGCGTAATATGTTTGGACATGATGTTCAGACATGATATGATACGCAGTTTCTAGAATGAGACAGTAACTCCAGACCATCTGACATAGCCTTGCATCTATCTAAAAGTAAATAGTATAGGAGAGAATGACACAAAAGAGGGAGAAAAAATGTTCAGAAAGAACATGTTCAGGGAGAATTATTTACAGAAAAGGGAGAGAACTATTTACAGAGAAAAGAAAGAAAACACATTGTAGAGAATTTTTCTTACTATATATATATATATAATGTTAAAATATAAAGCCAGTCGATTGTTTGATACTATTTTTGTTGGGGATGTTAACATACTAACTAATACTTATTAGTTCTTACTGCATTAGTTCTAGTTATTAGTTCTAGCAAAGGTTTTGTGGAGTAATAAAAAAAAATTGTACCTAAGTACCTAAACAAGCTCCAGCTACTTCAAAATGCTGCAGCCAGAATCTTACTAGAACTAAAAAATTTGATCATATTCCTATATTAACTTCGTTACATTATGACCCACCACGTCTGCTTAGATCAAGGTACAGGCTCTTTACTAGTACCAAGAATAAGAAAATCTACTGCAAGGGGCAGAGCCTTTTCCTATAAAGCTCCCACACTATGGAATAACCGTCCTGTAAATGTTCGAGACTCAGACACAGTCTCAATATTTAAGGCTAGGCTGAAACCTATCTACAGTCAGGCACTTTATTAACTACTTCCCATCTTAGGTAAAGGGGATCCATGGGTATTGAGAGTTATGGTGAACTGGGATGTTATGACCTCTCTTTTGCCACTCAACTGAGAGCAGCAGAGTGCTGATGTTCCAGGGTGCCCTCATGTTTGTGCTTCCTTCTGTATTGCTATAGCTAGATCTTGCAGAGTCCATCTTTCCACATTATAGTTCCCTAATTTACAGCCTTGTACCTGGACATGCCTAATAACCTATTCTCTCTTTCTGCTGAGGTACACCTACCCCTGATGTTACTGAGCCTCAATCCGCCTCAGCTGCCATGGCTACTCCCACCACCCCCACCTGGTCACTGTCACCCTTGGCTTGCTTACTGGGGGCTTGGACTCTGACATTTGTAAAGCTGCTTTGTGACAAAAACTGTTGTAAAAAGCACTATAAAAATACATTTGACTATACTTGAAATGATTGTCCAACTTTTTTTTCCCACTATACATATTCCAAGATAATTTAGACAAATGTATCTAATTTTCTTAATAGGAAACTTAGGACTTAAATTAAAAGTGAAATATTTTATGTGCTTTTTAAAATTTTGCATAAGATATCATTGATGCTAATTAGGGCTGCATGATTTTTTATCGCATTGTTATAGCGATATGGGTTTTTGCTTAAGCACATCTTAAAGCAAAACATCTTAAAACAGTTCCATTCAAACTGCATTACACAAACACAGAAAAAGTTGTATTTTTGAGGATTCATTTTAATATTGAACAGTTACAGTGCTCTTGGTCAATTCAAAATATTAATACACCTCATACCTGAATATTTAAGAAAGTAAAAGCGAGGTTTTAGCATTCTTAGGAGAATATCTATGTGTGCATAATTATCAGGCAACTATTAGTGTGCAGAATTATTATGCAACTAAGTGGAAAATAGAACTTTTCCCATCTCACTTATTTATTTTCATCTGTTAAAGTGAAAATAATAAACAAACAACCCAAAATTTACAAATAAACATTTCTGAGATTTAAAAAGACAAATCAGTGACCAATATAGCCACCCTTCTTTTCAATAACAGTCATAAGCCTTCCATTCATTGAGTCTGTCAGTTTCTTAAATTGTTGATGATCAACTTTTTGTGTGGCAGCAAACATAGCCTCCCAGACACTGTTCAGAGAGCTGTACTGTTTTCCTCCCATTTAAATCTCCCATTTAAGAAGGGGCCAAAAGTTTTCAGTAGGGTTTAGGTCAGGTGAGGAAGGGGGCCATGTCACTATTCTTTCATTATTCTTATTCATTCTTTAAGGCCTTTACTGGCTAGCCATGCAGTGGAGTACTTCAATGCATGCGATAGAGCATTGTCCTGCATAAAAACCATGGTCTTTTTGAAAGATGCAGACTTTTTCCTGTACTACTGCTTGACGAAAGTGTCTTCTAAAAACTGGCAGTGGGTTTGGGAGTTGATTTTGAGTCCGTCTTCAACCCAAAAAGATCCAACTAGCTCATCTTTAATAATACTAGCCCATATCAGTACCCCACCTCCACCTTGCTGGCATCCGAGTTGAAGTGGAGCTCCATGCCTGTTACTGATCCAGCCACGGGCCCATCCATCTAGTCTGTCAAGAGTCGCTCTCGTCTCCTCAGTCCATAAAACCTTTGAAAAATCTGTCTTCAAATATTTCTTGGCCCAGTCTTGACATTTCACCTTATGTGTCTTGTTCAGTGGTGTTTGGAGTTCAGCCTTCATTACCTTAGCCATGTCACTGAGTACTGAACACCTTGTACTTCTGAGCACTCCAGGTAGGTTGCACATCTGGAATATAACAGCACTGGAGGATAATGGGTTCCTGGTCGCTTCATGTTTGATTCTTTTTTCTCAACACGTTTCTTGAGACTCTGTTGACTATTTGCAACAAACGTTTGATGGTTCTCTAATCACGCCCCAATATCTTAACGCTAGTAATTTTAGTGCTGCATCCCTCTGAAAGACTATTTTTGACTTTTTAGAGTCAGTTAAATCTTTTTTGGCCCATTTTGCATGAGAAAAAGAAGCTGCCTAATAATTATGCACACCTTGATATAGGATATTGATCTCCTTAGGCCAAAGCCACACCCTCCCTCATTACAGAAACACACATCACCTAATATGCTTAAATCTAATAAGCATTCAGGTTTATACAGCTTGGAGTTGGAAAATATACATAAAAATGATGACATGATCAAAATACTATCTTGCCTAATAATGGTGCACACGGTGTATGTAAAGTGTCATTTACATCAGTTATTGCTGCAACAGCTTATTATATATATTTATATATTTGCATTACATTTGGGTTTTTTACTACACACTGAATCTATCAATTCAGTCACTGGGTATCCCACATTGTTAGATATAGAGTTTGTGATAGATATACACTTTATAGAGTTTATTGTTATAGAATAAAAATACGTTTTAAGCAATATTACAGTAAACTTAACTGGTGAAAACCATATCCTTAGAACTCAGGCTAAACAAACAAAAAACACCCCTTTCCTTGGAAGAGGGAAGGAGGACTACGCCCACAGAACAGCTGGAATAATTCTGGTCGCATTACACATTAAAAACAAGCTGCTTCTGAATGAGCAGCTGTTAAGATGTGTGCCGGAATTCACGCATTTTTTGACCATATCGTGCAGCCCTAATGCTAATGTACGCTTTATTGTGCAGCTTCTCGCTATAATAGGGAAATGTGCTCACAAGAAAAATGGCAAAGAAAGAACCAAATTGCCTCAATTTTCTGAATGAAAATTGAGGCAATTTGGTTCTTTCTTTGCCATTTTTTTTACCATTGCCATTATTTACCAGTACAGCACAAATGTATAAAGGACTACTTCAAAAAATGAAGAAAAAAAGTCATGCGATTTATTATTTTCTTAGTATCTGATGTTACGTCGTTACCTCTGGAAAAGGTGTATGTGTTTTATTTTGTTTGTTATGTTTTCCACAGGTTGTAAGATCTAGGGAAAAGGCCGCATCCCAGGCGGACTCTCTGGAAGTGTGCATTATCCCCTTCATGGTCTAGATGAACCGCAGAATTAGACAGCTCTTCGGCCCTGTTGACTCTCTTAAGAATGTGCTCGAATGTGCATGAGTCTACAAGCGCGGAGAAGACCAGGAATTTAGATTAGCGCATACTGGGGCTAAACACTGCATTAAGGGATAGGGGCATGTATTACGGGATTAAGGAATGGACAAAGTTTAGGATTGAGAGAGCGTGACTGAAGAGAGAGGATGCATTCCTACAATGACTAAATCTGTCATAAATTAGCAGGAACGGTGAAATCAGGGGCATCAATATAGCCCCCCTAAAACAGGCCTAACGATGCTTACGGGTGAAATAATTTACATTGTGTCTTGGGGATTTTTTCTTGGACATGTCTGACTGATATGCGCACTTTCACATCTCGCAGTTTTGATCATTTTCATTTGGCTGCACTTAGGTCGCACAGCGCAATATTGAACCGCCCCCCGCAAGGGATTTCAAAGACGGACAAAAACTAACGCCAGACCGATTCAGTTATATAATGGCTTAACGTTAAACGTAATATCACTATGTTAATTAGGAGCTGTGTAGCAGACTTCAAAAGTTTGATTGATTCTTACCTCGGGCTCTTGTCTGCCTGTGCGCTGCCACGCGTATGGCTGGGTCTCTTTCAGTGCCCCTTAACTTTATTGCGAAAAGTGCGTTAATGTTTACCATAACCTATTGCACCGATTAAAAGGAGGCAGGCAAAAGTCTGGCTGTTAAAACTTTATTCAATACAGATGTTAACTCTGCATTTTCGTAGCCGTTAGCACGTTCATTTAAAACTCACTACTTTTATGACGTTAATACGTTGGACTTTAGTGCGGACACCAAAGCAAAACCCACAGGGTAAGCATATGCCTGGAGATTAACATGCCCGAGGGTAATTTAGACCCCTAAAATGATAAATGTGCCTTAACGACGCTGGGTCGTTTACGCACAGATGTGTTCCAATAAGCAGAAGTTAGATGATATTTTTGAAGTCATTTGTTCCAGCGAAGATGTCATTTCTTTCCTTCCTGGTTGATTAGATTGACAAATTATCTCTAGCATGAAGGTCGGGAGATTCTGTATCCACCAACGGGTGTGAAAGGACTCAGGCTAAAACTTAGATAACTGAAACTCTTCTTGCTAGGATGCAAACTGCAATGTGTTATTGTTGAATTTCTCAAGTCTCTCTTAATTTTCATGTCTTTTTGTTAAGTTGCTTGCTTTTGTGTGTGTGTGTGTGTGTGTGTGTGTGTGTGTGTGTGTGTGTGTGTGTGTGTGTGTGTGTGTGTTTATATGTGGTAGGAATGAATATGTTTATATGTGGTAGATGAGTCTATAATGCCCAACTTTAATTCCCATTTATTAATTTTTATATTGCTTTTCCTTTCCAATATATACATAAATATCACTGGAGATGCCAAGATAATTCTTTCTGATAACTTTTTCATCTGAATTAAGGATTTCTCATTTCCATTGCCAAGGCATTTTAATGCTAATGAACATATTAATGACAAATGTGTTTTTCATCTTATTAATGAACTGGGTGATCTCAGCCACCAATAAGAGTGGGTATAGAAATACATTCAGGAGTGGAACTACCATCAGCCAGCTCCTGTACATGGATGACATCTAGCTGTACAGCAAGATAAAAAGGCATATTAACTCACTTATCCACCTGACTAGAATGTGCAGCAAGGCCACGGGAATGTCATTCAAGCTGGAGAAGTGTGATACTAAGGGTGATAGTAAAAAAGAGGAAATGTGTTCAGGATAGAGGGAAATGAAATCGCATAAAGACATATAACAGACCTGGAGAATAGCAGGAATGAGAAGGACAGCAGCATCCGAGTACCTCTGCAGGGAAAGGCAGGTCCACAATAGACAATTGAATGGGAAAAATAAGATCAAAGCCATAAACACAAATGCATTTCTAGTCATCAAATTCCCAGCAGGTACAATAAGCTGGCAAAAGTAGTCGTGGCAAACCAACTGTAGAGCATGACAGAAAATAAAATGCAGAAATTAGCAATGGTAATAAATGTGGCTGTCCCAAGTGATACAAACATCCAAAGGAAGGAGTACGAAAAGTTTGAAAAGTATCAGGGACAGAACTAAAAAAAATAAACAGAAAGAATGTGGAAAGTTAACACCAAGGTTGTCCCAGTGGTGATAGGGGCACTAAGGGCTGTGAGCCCTAAACTGGAGAAGTGTCTCCAACAGATCCCAGGAATGACACCATCATTCTCAATCCAGAAGAGCACAATCCTAGGAACAGCAAAAATACCATGCTGCACCTTCAAACTCTCAGGCCTCTGTTAGAAGGGCCAAGTGTGAGGAAAAAGGTATGGCCACCAGGAAAAAAATGATTAAGTAGAGTTTAAGATAAAGTATAAAAATTGGTGGATGACAGAATAATTCTAGAAGATATAATAGTCTACAACATACACTGCAATAGCCAGTTAAAGTTGCTCCCTGACCAAGCTGTAAGTATTTAAGTATACCCATGTAATGTCAGCTATCACGTTATCTAACATTATCTAGCTAGCAATCTGAAAACACATGGAAAAATCCAAGTTAATTCCACAATTTGGGGGATCTTAACCACCCCAACTCCCCGCATTCTGCAATTTGCATGTGCTTGTGAAATGAATGTAGATCCAAGTTACTGTGAATTTGTGTGTCCATGTGAGTGTGTTTGCTGAACATGGAAGTCCACACACATCTGTGTATCAGGACATGTGCTCCGCAGGTGAGCAGACTGCAGGCAAGGGAGGGAGGAAATGAGCGAGGCGTTGGGGCCAGGACTCACCTGAGAGCCCACCCAGGCTTCCTTCCTGTCCTCTGCTCCTGCAGATCAGGCAGCCGGTCTGTGTATGGCCCCGCCACCCTAACCTTCGCTCTCCACACACACACACACACACACACACACACACACACACACACACGCACACACATGCATGCATTGACATTTACACATGAAAACACATGCAGGCAAAGCTCACATACATACAAACATTCACACCCATGAACACTCAAACACTCAAATGGCCGAATGACAAATGGCCATATATATGGATACATACCTAAATATGCATGAATTTACATTGTTCATACACACTGATACACATGCACAATTGTATTTGTGTGCACAAATACCAACACACTCATATGCACACACCTGTACCTGCTGAGCACTGAGTCAGCATTCTGTGATTTGCCAGCTTTGTTGTAGTTCACTTCCTGTACCAGAAACCATATAGTTAAGAGCTCTGTGTGTGTGTGTGTGTGTGTGTGTGTGTGTGTGTGTGTGTGTGTGTGTGTGTGTGTGTGTGTGTGTGTGTGTGTGTGTGTGTGTGTGTGTGTGTGTGAGAGAGAGAGAGACACAGAGCAGGTGCAGGCCAACCTTGCGTTCTGTAGCCTGACCCAGTGGAGCATGACAGCACGGCCAGCTACTCCCGCTATGAGCACTCTGCTGACCATAGTGTCTACCACACACCAGAACACTCCCTCTCTGTGACTGAGACTACTGTGTCTACCACACACCAGAACACTCCCTCTCTGTGACTGGGACTAATCAGTTAATATGAGTGTCAGCTCTCTTGGGCTTTTAAAAATTCCGGTATTGTTATCATTTATTTATTGGTATTTATATATTAATTATACTGACATTAAACAGTCAGTTTATATGTAGTTTCATTGTTTAAAAATGGTACTGGACACTTTAAATATCTTTATCTTATTTTTCCAAAGAGGAGTTGTCATGACCCAATATATGGGAGTCAGCTGTTTAACAGGTGAGCAGGTTTGCTAATACAGAACTATTCCAGGTTTAATGCAAACCTTTGTTTTAAATGCCTTGAACCGTTTATAGTTACAAACCAAATAGCACAGACATCCTGAAGGAAGTGCATAGAGAAAGAGTAGAATCTTCTGAATCTCAATAACCTCTACTTGCAATAAACAGTGAACAATGAGCAGAATTCACACAGAGACAGAGGAAGGATCAGAGATACACCAGTGGATGAAAGGACAGAGAGAAAGACTAGTGAAAAGAGAATAGGAGAGCGTATGAGGGAGAAAGGAAGAAAGAGGGGACTAAGGAAGAGAGGAGAGTGAGATGTCATCTCTGTGTGGAACACTGGGGCTCCCACAGACCTGTCAGCTGCAAGGTCAGATGAGGCATTCCCTCAATTTAGCAAAAAAGAGACAGGGAGGGAGAGAAGGAGGGAGCATGGGAGGAGGGGGAGACGATAGAGAGCATGGAAGAGGTGAAGCCGAGGTCGGGGGTACTTTCAATTAAGATTGGTGATCAGATGAAGTTTGTGTGATGTGTCTGGTGTGTGTGCATTCCTGTCTGTAATTAATGCTACATGTCATGTGGCTTGCAGAGGCTATGGGTCACTGCAATGACAGCAGTAGTGTCTGGGGACAGGTGTGGTGCTGTGTGGTAAGGGATTATGGGAAATGGAGTTCGGCAGTAAGGTCAATGATCGATGAGGAAGGCTGCACAGAGATGGCCAGACATACATCCCGCAGGAACAGTGCGGCGGTTGCTACGGGATACTGTCTATGTCTTCGCTCTAGGCAAGGACAGCAAGGCCGATTGAAAATAAATGCTTCTCTCTCTCTCTCTCACTGCCTTCAACAGCAGGCTGATTCAATTTTCCTTAAGGTCCCAGTCTGCAGTTATTGAGGCTGTCCTGTGAAACTACAATACAGTAATAATGGAGGTTAACCAACTATAGTAAGAAGAACACTACACCACTGCACCCATGACACATGGCCCTGTCAGAACGGAGATAACACTAAACTGTGCAATGCAGTGGTAACTGTGCAATGCAGTGGTAACTGTGCAATGCAGCGGTAACTGTGCAATGCAGCGGTAACTGTGCAAAGCAGCGGTAACTGTGCAAAGCAATGGTATTTGTGCAATGCAGGGGTAATGCAGTTGGAAACAGTCAGTCAAAGGCAATGCTTTTCCTGCTGGAAACTAAAGCACATTCTCAGCAAAAGCACTTGAGCCAGCACCTGGTGCTGTATCTATGAAGGCAGGTTTGTCCTCTAGTCTCCATGCACTCTTAAAGTATCCCATGTGGATGTGTAATGTATTCATCCAGCTCATAAATAATTAAATCCAGCACCCCAGTTGCTCTAAGTGTTTGCTTAATGGGCAATTATCTGGCACGAAGCAGCGAGTCTCATTGATTGTAGGAGCCTTAGCATTGAACTTGTCTCCTTCACCCACAGTGATCAGCAGCAAAGGGAAACCTGATAAGGAATGCAACGGTGCGCATTTGCAACAGCCTCCAGCCTGTGATTGGCTCCTCACAGCTTCTTAGCACAGTAACCCAGTTAGCGCTAGTAGGGGCCAGGAGAAAGGAGAGGTGAGTGAGAAAGAGAGGGGAGTGGGGAAGAGGGGAGGGGACTAGAATGAGGGTGTGGGGAGATGGGAGGGGACTAGAGTGAGGGTGTGAGGGGAGGGGAGTGAGAGGGGTATGAGGATGAGAAAAGAGAAGAGGAAGAGTAGAGGAGATGTGTAAATGAAGGAGAGAGATAGAAGGGGGGAGACAGAAGGTGAGAAGAGCAGGTACAGGGAGGGGAAGGGAGAGGGGAGAGAGGGAGGGTAGAACAATGTTGGTATGAGGAGAGGGGAGGAGAAGCTGGAGAGTGAGGTGAGTAGAGGGGACTACAATGCAGATATGAGGAGGGAGGAAACAGGAAGGATGTATTTTTGAGTTCCACTTTACACAGAAACCTGTGAGAGATTGGCCTGAGGGAGGTCATCCTCTGCAGTAATGGGATCCAGGTCTATCAGGCACAGAACGAACGCTTAGTCTCATGAAAACCTGTCCCACTCCCCAATACCCATCTCACAAAACCAGTAAAGTCTTACGTTTCCAAAGAAAGGGTTGTATATTATTAATAATTATTCATTCGTTATCTATGGGTCCAAGGCAAGTAAAGGGGCACCTTAGTTACTTGCCTTTCCCCTGTTTACAGGCATCAGACCTTAAAATAACTAATTAAGTGTCTCAGTGCTTCAACCTGGCGATTTCCTTTTTGTGGTGCAAGTCAATGCATACTGTACATTAAACCCGGGACATAGCAGGGTTATCATTCTGTTCTTATCTCTTACTTCAAAATTATATAGTACAGTACATCAGTATTCCATGTAGTACTTTATCCTTTGAGTCAGACTAGTTGAGCTTTGCCACAAAGCTTTAGTTAACTTCGCCAGTTCATTTAATTGATGTTAAACAGCCCCTCGGCAAAATAAAGACTGTAGTACTTCTAATACGCATTAGCCATGATGGATGATGTGCTCGATTCTCCTCGTTCCTTTTTTTTTGTGCACAAACACGGACGAGTCGCAGACATAGAAAAAACGAACGAGCCCGAAGTTAAAGCGCATTAACAGCCGACACGCTTTCGCATGACTGAGCTGTTCGCTCACGGAAGTTTCCTTTCTGCGAAAGGCAGAAAATAGAAACGCTGTCCGCTTCATATGAAAGAGCAGAAAACAAAAGCGGAACGTATCGTTGGAGTCTATTGAGCGCAGTGATTAGAATGCAGCTCCGTATGCTGCCCCGAGGCCCAAAAAGCGGCCATTCTCTAGCGCTTCAGTTTAGCAAAACGATAGCCTGTATCTAATGAAACTATATCTCGCGCTTAATATAGCATCCCCGAAATGATCAAAAATTGGGACATTTTACAGTTTATAAATCCCGGTGGAGAGCAAGGATAAAATTAACTACCTCGCCTCGATGCTAGAGCAAGACAAGCAGAAGAAAACTAATCAACAGTTCTGTTATTTCATTAGTCACGCGCATCCAAGGGGATTTCACCGCGGGAGCTCGCGGCATTTTTAAAGCCATTGTAATTGCTGTTCATATCAATTGCGACCAAGGCGTGGGGACCACTCTAAACACAAAGCAAAGTGCGTTCCGCAAATGATCCTACTCTTCTTGAAGTAAGCTTACAGTTGTTGAACTTAGCCTATGATAGTTCTCATATCACCAGGTTTTTAATGTCTTTCTTTCATGCTCTCGCGCTTTCTCTCTCTGAAACCAAAATAAGGCATTTTTGTTGTTGCAACACATGAGTAAGAGCTTTGCAGCAGAACTTGTTTCTCTAACGATTAGGTTGTCAGTTTGATAAATATACAGTGGACAGATGCCTTCCGTTGAAACGGTCCGGCTGGAACTGGTCGGGGAATTAAGGTAGTTGTCGTTGTCATTGTCAGCCGGATTCGGTTTTTGCCAGCGAGGCGACGCTCTCTGCGTTCTGGATGTTGCGCCAAACCCATAAGGCATGGAAATGAACCAAAAAAGCATTTGCAGAGAGGGAAATTGGACCATTGACTAGCTACGCGACGATGACAGCTGGCGTAGCCAAGGTTCGCCTCTAAGTCACCACGAACTGCCTGTCAGGCCTCAGAGGAAAGTTTCTGCCAAGTCTCCCATTTTAAGGCCGGTTACGTTCGGCTCATTTCAGCCGAATAGGAGGCTGACACATACTGTGGAGATAGGCCTCATGTTCTGCCACATAAAGGAATATATGAATAACTCCACTCGTTTTGCCTTAATGCCAGCCAGAATGAATGAGTCCACTCCCCTCACTATGTGTGCTCCTCTCTCTGTCTTTCTCTCTCACTCGCTCTCTTAAATTTGCTTCTTATAATTAAAACCACTTGACACGGTGTTCAATAAGGCATTTTTAGTATAACAAGAATTAGTGTGTGTTTGTGTGCATGTGTGTGTTGCCTGTGCTGTTACTGCTGTTACTGGTCCATTGAAACGCTTTCTTGATAAGAGCAAAATGTGGAGGTGTTTTTAGAGGCTTGGAGGTCTTCAGAGGCAGGGCACTGAACAAGTACATGTCATTTTCTCATCAGATAGACGTCAGCACTGTCATAAAACCATTATTAAGTACATGCATAATTACATGAATATTAAACAGCTACGATAATGCAGTTATGCTAATTGCCCAGTTCAAAGCCTCATTGGAACAGGGTAAAATTATAAGGTTGCATGCTAACATTAGAAACCTCCAGAGCGGAGATTGTAGGCATACTGAAAAATGTAATGCAATAGGAAAGACCCGTAATCACTAGATCAGCCAGTAGATTTTCTCTTAGGGTACAAAGCAGCATGTAAACACACAACCCATGAAATTACCGAAGCATAAATGAGACTTAGTGATGTGATGCTCAGATACTTTTATGATGCTGTTTGCCCTTATTAAAGCAAAGCTATAATGTGTTGTAGTGCAGCAATTCACTGCACTTTAAAATTCCATGAATACATCTGTAATTGCAGCAAAGAGTTGTATTTTTATTCAGAAGCTTGAAGGCTGGAGCAACACTGGAGCTTTCTGGCTGTGTAAGAGAAAACACTGAAAACGCGTCGATGTTAAAGATGGAACTTTGGCTTTGTTGTTTTTTTCCCCAGGCCTTTTTTTAGGCACACAGCTAATCCGAACCTTTTAGCCAAAACGGCTTCGCTAATTAGCCCTTCATAAGCTCGCTCTGTTCTGTGCCTTCAATTAGGCAGCGGAAATTAAACGAGCCAAACGGCTCAGAGGAGCGAGGTGAGCAGGGAAGTGCTCTAGCAGAGCAGAGGCGGCCAAAAGCCAACTCGTTGATTACAACACTGCTAGTGGGTCGCTAGCCTGTTGCTTAGCCACATCGCAGCTTGGCAGTGTTGGCTTGGGGGTGTGACAGGCTCGCTCCCTCTCTCTCTCTCTCTCTCTCTCTCCCTCTCTCTCTCTCTCTCTCTCTCTCTCTCTCTCTATCACGCAAACACTCACACACACATACACACACACACACACAGGCAGGTGTGGAGTAGATTGTAAAAAAGCCAGGCCGATCTGTGTGTTCTGTGGTCTAGTCTGCCCAGGTCCCATAATGACATCCATATGGATCTGGTACAGCTTCCCCATGGAACTGCAGAGAGCTGATTGGATGCTCGCACCTCACTAGAAGAAAGATAACTGTAAATTTAACTTGATTTCATGTCTGTGGTTATTTGATTCGCAAGAAGGAAATGACTCACTTGTCGTTTTGGTTCCAGTTGACAGTTAGTTCGAATATGCTGAGACTCCTTATGAGTGATTCCATACCAAAGCACAACGAACACATTGCACTTATAAACACATAAAGCTAGAGATTACTGTACCAAAAGTTTTAAAAGCCTTCCCATGTGCCACCTAGTATCCTGATACAGCTCACCTCTGGCTCACATAAACCTGGATCATATCCAAGTAAAGTTAATCTGCTCTAAATTTCTAAATTTGTCTTTGAAGTTGTGACAGGATGAATAATTTTGAGATGAATAATCCTGGGTTAGGTAACCATGAAGGTGTGAAGAAACAGTTTTATCAGCTTTCCATCTTGTTGGATCTCCATAAAAGAACCTTGCTGCTTTCAGTGCTGTTCTTCCTGAGAGCTTTGTCAGTTTAAACGAACAGTAAGAGTTAAGTAAAAGTACCAAAGTTTAAAAGAAGGGTTGAATAAACAGATTGTGTGTGTGTGTGTGTGTGTGTGTGTGTGTGTGTGTGTGTGTGTGTGTGTGTGTGTGTGTGTGTGTGTGTGTGTGTGTGTGTGTGTGTGAGTGCATGCATGTGCATGTGACAAACGTGTGATGAATGTGTCTGTGCATACATGCACTTTTTTAAAAAAAGTTTGGACTAGAAACTGAACACCTATACTGCAGGCCTAGCAAGGTAATGCTCTGTCAAACAATTCAAACAAAGCACCATAGCACAGAACTCCAAGCTCATTGGCAAAAATGTCAGCTTCGTGCCTACAGATTATTGGTGTGTAATGAGACCAGGCTGTGAGCTGAGTGTTTATGGGAAATTAGTCATTTAGCGCAATAGCTATAACTGTGTTAGCTCTTTTCACACCCTTCCCAATGACCACAGCAGAAGCCACTTGGACTCAGTAACAGTACTAACTGGGGGTTAATTTGAAGCACGTGTCATAGGCCAGGAGGTTCTATTGCCACCATGTATGCCTGATTCTTATGAAAGAGTGAACTCACTTCTTTATTTAAGCAGGTAGCTTTATTATTACACACATTTGCAATATTGTATAGATCCAGTCATACTGCTGAACAAACAGCATTAGAATGGATAATTGCAATGGAAGATGGAAGAGAGAGAGTGTGTCTGCGTCTTTATAGAACAGCGGTATAGAGGGTATGATTCATTTTTGTAGAGAGTGAGCAGGAGTGTGTATGGGTCTTTATAGAACAGCGGTATAGAGGGTATGATTCGTTTTTGTAGAAAGTGAGCAGGAGTGTGTCTGGGTCTTTATAGAACAGCGGTATAGAGGGTATGATTCATTTTTGTAGAGAGTGAGCAAGAGTGTGTATGGGTCTTTATAGGAGAGAGTGAAAGAGAGTGCATGGTTTATTGTAGGGAAGAGTGAGTGTATGGCTATTTATAAGGGTAAGTGAGAGAGTGTGTATGGGTCTTTATAGGAGTGACTGTGTGTGTATAGTTCATTATAGAGTAGAATGAATCTATTAGTCTTTATAGGAAAAAAAATTGAAGAGAGAGAGAGTATGGTTATTTATAAGGGAGAGTAAGAGAGAGTGTGTGTGGTTATTTATAAGGGAGGTGAGAGTGTATGGGTCTTTATTAGAAACTGCTCTGTACTGAGCTTATTCTCCTCATCCTACGGTTGGCTGGTTGCAGTCTCTCGCGCATGATAATGACCTTCCATTTAGTTTTATTCATTGCATCTCTGTGTGTGTGTGGTACATGCTTGTTGCTGGAAAAGGCTAGCATGGCCTGTTCCCCAAGGCCTCCAGATGGCAACATGTAAATGCCAGCTCTTTCTCTTTCTCTCTCTCTCTATCTCCTCCTCCCCATGTCCCCCCCCCCCCCTCTAAGAGAATATTCCAGGTATGTCACAGTTCTCGTCTCTGTCCCCATCTCTCCCTCTGTAATTCCCACTTCCCACGTTTGTATAGTCATTTTAAAGCATATATTTCACTGGGACTGAAGTGGCACTTTCAGGGGGCAGTTCACAATATACCATCATTTATGAAAGGTCTTAATACTCTTAGATATGTTTAAGACATAGTTTCCTGACATTCTGAGCTCCTGACCTAATAATTGTAGCTTGCAGATGGAGTCTTCAAACCCATGGAAATACAAACTGTTTGTGAGCTTTTTGGGTTTATGTGGTCATACTTAACTCTCTCTCTCTCGCGCTCTCTCTCTCTCTCTCTCTCTCTCTCTGTCACACTCAAACACACACACACACACACACACACACTTGGGGCAATGGTCTGAAAGAAAATGTAAGTGATAGGGAGGGAGAGAGAGAGTAAGAGAGAGACTTTCTGGAATATGTCTCATCTTAAATATATGAACCCACTCAAAAAGTTTTACTTATCGCATATATTCATTTTGGACATAAATGCTAAAATATTCACACATATCCTAAATTACACTAATTTCTGTGTTTTGCTGTGTGTGTATCTGTGTAAGGGGAAGAGAGAAACCTCAATCTAGTGTAATTATGGAGTAATACGGTTAGAAAGTCCGCTAAAATATGATGGTGCATTAGCAATTTCTAAACAATAAAGGAGCTTGACCAAGGATGTGTTACAATGCTGCATGCTACTACTTCTTCCCATTGGAAAATCGGTCACTTCAGAAGAATCAGAAGTTTGGTTGAGGGGTGGAAGAGAGAGAGATTACAGATGAGTCCTGGTGTTTCTGACCCCTACTGTTCATAATATAAACAAATACGGCAAAGTTCTGTTGCCGCAGAGGAAATAAAGTGCATTTGTGTTAAATTCATTCAACAAGCACACACAGGCACATAGACAGTCAGATAGACAAGCACAGAGTGCATCAGTAAAACTGTTGGCACCCTCTCTCATGCTGTAGTCACTGGATAGCTATTAAAATACACACACACACACACACAGGCTGACCTTAGTCACACTCATATAGCTTTCACTCCAGTTAGAGTGCAAAGAAAAATAGCTTTTTATAAGGGACTTTTATGACTCTGGTGACCTCATCATAGTACCAAACACAATCACATTTTACTTTTTTTTTTATTTGATATGCATTTGTATTCAGAGTGCAGGTCCTACCTATGTACAGGTTCATAACTTGAAGAAGAATAATTGGAAAACCAACTTATTGTTAAGATTGATTTTTTTTTTGGTGGTTTGTACAATTTCATTTACACAGCATGCCTTTTGCACTCTGAACGTGCAAAATATTTTTTAGTGTGACAAACAATAAACTGCAGGTCTCTTGGAGTATGTCTTTATTAACTTTGCACATCTAGCCACTCTGATTTTTCTCCATTCTTTAAGGCAAAACTACTCCACTTCACTTATATGGGTTGCATTGGTATTCAGCAATGTGTAGTTTCAGCAGTGTGCGTGTGGTCATTGTCCTGCTAGACAGAGAACCTCCACCCCAGTGTAAGCTAGGTGAGAGAAACAGCAGTGGTTCTTAACAAAGACCACCACACTACAGATGTTGCTGTTTGATTTGAAACTATTACATTAAAAAAAAATTGTCACTTATATGATAGGCTTTTTTGTGAATAAAATTGTTGATGGGTTTGGCAAAGAAAAAATCCCTAAGAGCATGAGGAAGAAACCTTGAGAGGAACCAAGACTCAAAGTGGGGGGGGTATCCTCCTCTGGTCGAGAACGGACACTTCAAAAGCCATAATATAATCAATAAAGAGCAAAGTAAGTAGTGAGAGGAAAGAATATTAATAAAACATTAAAAATAAGCAGTCCTATTCTGCTTTCAACAGTGTATGTGTGTCTGAAACCCATCTTGCATGAAAATGTCTGTCAAGGGCAGGGGAGAAGTAGTTGGCTGGGGTTTAGGGGTGATGGGCTACAGCAGCAGGCATCTGGGGTTGGTGGGAAGTGGTACTCTTCCACTCCAAGTTGTGTGGATAAGAGTTGGGAAGTTCACTGATCTATGTGTTTGCACCACAAAAGGTTATATTTACAAAATCTTTGATTTGATATTCCCCTCTGTTTCAGGGTGGTTGATTACAATGTGTCATTTATCTCACAGGAGCAGCAGAACTTTTCATTAGCACAACAAAGAGAGAAATTTTAACTGACTTATTCTAGATATAAAATATTGGTGGATTTTTTGTAGTTATTTCTTAAATAATCAGTTTTACTTTTTAAGTATCTTTTTTTTTGCTGTGCTATAGTTTTTTTTTTCTTTGACTACATCAGTTATATATGATATGATTTTTTTCTATTCTGATCTGGTTATCAGTCTTAGTTTGAGCAAATGTAGACAGTTTTATAGTGTGTTTATGATTTAAGCATGGTGACTCATACTAATGATGCAAGCACAAAGAGAAAGGGCAAACCCTAGTCTCCTCTCCTCTCCTCTCCCACACGTTACCAGACATCTCTTCAACCGTTTTAATAATGTCAATAATCAAATCAATCAGAGAAGACCAATAAGACCTAAAGTCAAAGAATGCCCACACACACGCAGGCACAAACACACACACACACAAACCCTGCTGTGACTGCAGAAGCATCATGCTGTTGTTACTGTAAGTCATTCTGATGTGTTGCATACATCCTAGCACTTACACTAAGGAGTCACACCTTACAGCTCACATGACCATATCTTTAGCTCCAAGGTCACACTTGCAGCACCCAAGTGTGTGTGTGTGTGTGTGTGTGTGTGTGTGTGTGTGTGTGCACGCACATTGATTCACTTCTTAAAGGTGGGTTTGTTTGAATGTTTGTGCTTTTTAAGAACAATATCAAAACATTTTTGTGTTTGGTAGAGAGGAATCATGTTAGCCTGGCATTTACTTGCGTGCGTCTGTCTGTTTGTCTGTCTGTCTTATGTGTGTTCCCAAGCATCAGAGGCTAAGCAGAGCATGGTTTAAGGCACACGATAGCAACTGTAGACACTGACATGCTCTAGGATGATGAGATCCATGAAAATCCAAGAAAATTGCATTCAATCTGAGTAATTCTGGAGCCTTCAAAATGTATAAGCCATAGGAAGAGTATCAAGAACTATAAGATCCTTTAGGAATATGTAACAGAAGATGCCTCTAGGAAATGTAGTTTCTTTCTCTCTAGCTTTATCTCCCATCCTCCTTCTTCAGGTTTTAGTAAGGTGATGACAGCCATCACTTGTGGGGAAGCCCATCATACGATAAGCCTGATTTTCCACATGTGTGTGTGTTTGTGTGTGTGTGTATATATGTGTTAATCACATAAATGGCCTTACATGGCAACCCAGAGTCCTGTGTTTGTTTTCATCTGGTTTGGGTCTGTTTGCTTTTGCCTTATCTCTTCAACTTCTGTCCTCACATTTTCACCCTCACATTTATATGTGTGTGTGTGTGTGTGTGTGTGTGTGTGTGTGTGTGTGTGTGTAGAGGGTTCTGATTGGCCCTGTGAGCCAGGATCTGCCAGTAGAGGGATATAAAAGATTGCAGGACTCAGGGGGAGTGATGGGTAGAGAATGCTAGAGGAAGATTTGGCTAGTCTTCATCACAAAAACACAGCTGACAAGACTAGGACCAAGGGAGAGGGGAAAACAGGCCCTGTCCCTCTCTGATTCAGAGGCCGCAGTTTACTACCCTCGCCTCCTCTTAGTGCCAGAACATGTTTGCCTCCTCTCCAGCTTCCTGCAGCTGGCTAATGGCAGAATTAGTAGCAGGGAGAATGTAAGGCTGGCCCTTGTTACAGCCCATTCACAGCTGAATCAAGCACTTCAGCGTCCCCAGCAGGGGTCTGTAGCCTCTCCGCCTCCTCCCACCGGCATTAGCCTGTAATGGACGGGTTGCGGTGATTCCCGCCGAGAGCCTTCCCTGAAAAGACAAGAGCAAAGCAGCAGCGATTATGCAGGATAGACGTAAACAAGTCGAAATGTCCTCTGATCTGGAAATAGCCTCTTGATAATGGAGTCAAAGTGAGGGGGGGGGTTCATTTGAAGGCCTACTTAACCCTGGTTTGCCGCCACTTCTGAGAGGATGCTGATGTGTAGTTAAAAGAAAGTCGACCATGAAACTCAGTATGGCAGTGTAAATCAGAAATGATTCATCCTGACCTCAGGCCATGACTTTTTAATGGATTTAGAAAAACAGCAGTCATTTCATACCACTGTTCTATTTCAGAAAGGTCACTTGTAGCTGCCCTGCAGTTAGGCTGAATTTGATTTTTAGAAAAAAAAAAGAAAAAGAAAAAAAAAGAAACACATAACCTTCCCATTATGCTTTGTGGTGGCTTTTTCGGTGGTGGTACAAAAAAATATATTTTCATCCATTTACTTCAGAAGCAAATGAATACAGTAACTCATTATATCTTGTAGATTTATAAATGTAGACACATTTAATCTCAAACTTATCCAGAGAGTGAACATACCTAGCAGAGCCACAGTGAGGGTGTTCAGGCTTCTCTGGGTGAATACAGGAGGGCACTGCAGTCAGGTCACCCTGCTAGATGAGTGCTTACTTAATCAGGTTGGACTGAAATTCTCTGGTCTTCGGTCAGATGCAGTGGCAGCAGTAAGCTGTGCTGAGCAGAGCCCCTCCATTACCAGAGTAAAGAATCACTGTTCTCCACTAGCATCCAAAGGCCTGTTGTAACGAGTCCTCAGGATACTCATATACACATTCATTTTAGTATTCATCCATTCAGAGAGCTGGCGGCCTTTTCTTGTGAACGTTCATGTAAGTGGACTTCTTTGTTCCTCCTTCATCCTGCTGAGACAACATACATGATAGGGTTTTTTATTATTTATTTTATAGGAATCCAAGCTTAAATTATCCATCCTCTCAAGAAAAGGCAAGTGAATCCCTTTCATTCATTTGCTCCTTGATAATTCTCACTCCGACATAACTATTTATATACCCACTAATAGCAAACCTGTTTCACTCACTATAACACATAAACCTCTCTACGCTGTGTCATAGTGACTGTAATTCAGTGTGTGTAAAATGCCATCACCAAGCTCAGACTATTATTCTCCAAATACTTTGACAGCACACCAATCAACCTGGCATAATTCACCTAACTGAGAACATCTCAAGGCTCCATGGGAACTGCCCCAGAGGTGGTATAAATGTCCAGAGAGGTTGTCCAAATGTCCAGTGTAACCTTCGCAAATATAGTAGAGATGCTGAAATGAGCTCTCTGCGGTGAAACACCACTGGACAGGATGAGCCAAAAATGGCCATGCTAATTCTATTGATGAACCCATCCCTGATCCAGCTACAGGAGATCAGTGTTACAGTTTTAGGCTAGGGACACACTATCTGCCATCAGAAGGTATCAGATGTCACAGAGGTGATCCGTGAGTGACCATTGCCCGTGGTCAGTGCAGCGTGTTCCACACAGTTTTCTCTAGTTCGTCCCCGTCAGCGCTGTGTTGTGTTGTGCATGTTGAATCGGCATCGGTGGTCAACCGTGAAGGAGAGTTTTCTTTGATTGGCTGTTCAATCTTAATTTGACATGAAACTATAGATACAAACTACATAAGTTATTTATTTTATTTTTGGTCGCATTGTGGAATGATCTACTGAGGCAGTGTGTGAGACTAACATAATATTTTGTTACAACAGGAAGTTGCTTTCTTGCGCGAATTATCTAGACAACAAGTGGAACATTTGTTATTACCCTGCGGTTATCGTATTTAATTTTATGGAAAGAAAGAGTTCAAAAATTAGTGGGCGTCACTCAAAACTCAATATAGTCACTAGAAAAGAAGCCTGCACCTTCGAGAAGTTTGGTTTCCTTTTGAGATTACTAAACAGACTACTGCACCTCCCGGTATAGCAGTTATTTTCTTTTGCGCAGGTGCAAAGCATATTCATGAGTTGTAGTCTGTTTGTAGTCTGAGTGTAAATAAACACAGTCAACAAGGGGCGACAGTGAGCTGACAGAATCATCAGTCGCTCGCAGTTGGCGTGCATTGACTTCATTGTTAGTTTGGTATTTCCCTAGCCTTATGGTCAGTGTTGCAGAGTCTGGACAGATGCACACATGCAGACATATAAACACACACCCACAATGTGTGGAGTAATTTTGAATTTACTGAATGGCCAGAAGTGCACACACACATACACACACACACACACACACACACACACACACACACACACACACGCGCACGCGCGCGCGCGCACACACACATGCAAATCTGACAGATTAACCATCCATGGAACAACAGCTGGCAGGATCTCACCTGTGTGTGCCAACACCTGCCTGCTCTGGTCCTGTCACGGTGTGAAATAAGCTTAAAGTTTCACCACACACACACACACACACACACACACCCGGAAAGGCATACACATGAACATGCACACACACACGCGGGCACGCACCCACCTGCACTCACTCACGCACGCACACGCACACACACACACACACACACACACACACACACACACACACATACACACACACACATATACACAGACACACACCCAAAGCCCCCCTGCCAGCTCTATGAATCCTTATATGCATATGTGAGAGCTTCCTGGTCTGGAACTGTCATGCTGTCAGAATAAGGTTTGCTCTGGGGGAGCATTTTCTGCATCGCACACCAGGAAGGTCTTCCCCCCATGTGTCTTTGTATCCGGCCCCCTGTGGGGTTTTGTTTTGTTGCCGTGAACTGTGTTCTATTGACTGGAGAGGATGTGGAAAGCCTCACAGTATTTCTCCTTGCTGGGTGGGGGACACATACACACTTGAAACCTCGTCTTTCCTAAAGAACTACACACACACACACACACCCACACACACTCAGCTATTAGCTAACTAATGCTCAAACACAGACACAAAGACTCAGAAGTGAGTTGTTGGCATTCTAAACAACAAATAAAACAATGACTGACAATAGAAAATTAATCTGTATTTCATCACTCATGCCAGTGCCTAATGCACTCCAATATTAGCCCCCTTTCCCAAATACATATCACTTTCACTGTGCAGCCAAATGTAAATTTTCCTGATAGGATGCTCATGTATAGGCTGTAGAGCTCAAAACCAATCAGGATCAGTTCTGTTCCACAGTGGAATTCTAGCAGATACAGATGCCCCTCCATCAGCCGAGACATCTGGAACTGTGCCAGAGAGATTCAAAAATTTTAATTAGACAAAGTGAGCTAGATGGAAGGGTATATTTGTAAAATGGGAATTTCCTGGCTACAGAGGAGTATGCAAAACTAATCTGGGTCTTTGAGAGAACAGAAGGCAAATCTTTCCAGCAGAAGCAGGCAGGACCAAAAGACCACATAGCAATGAAAAAGGCTCAGACAGACAGGTGGAAAGTTGCAAATAGCTAGAGCATTTCCAAACAGTGAAGGTTAGAGGTCACTTCTTTGCTGTTTTCCAAACGATCTTGGAGCTAGTGAACTTTCCTGATGTGACTGTGGGAGAGAGCAAACTCATCTAATAGTCTTGTGTGTGTCTGTATGTGCACTTTGGCTTTTTCTCCTAGTTAGGTCTATACAGGGTGGAAGGTCTGATACAGAACTTTGTTATTGTATGAGTGGTGTAAAAGTGTAAAACCACCCTTACCGCCTAGTGAGCTCAGAGAGACAGACAGCATGTTTTTTCTCTCAGTTTGGGTTTGTGATGGCCAGTGGGGCTGTGCTGGTATGAGCAGTTTTCAAGCTCACACAGTAGTGAGAGAGAGAGAGCGAGAGAGAGACATGAAAGAACCTTGCTGTGCATTGAAACTCCAGTTTCACTCTATCCACTCTGTTATTATTTACATCTTTTTGCTTCCTCAGCTGCCATGTGTCTTTCCTTAATTTACCTGTTTTCACCTCCTAAACGCTCAATGCCACCTCTGCCTGTCTCAGCTGCCGCGAAACAGAGACATCACCCTACAGCCAGCCGTGCTGAAGCTCCAAACTCGAGCTTCACACCATCATTCCATCGCCGTTTATCACGTTACCATGGAGGCTTCCAGCAGCCTGAGGGTCAAAGGCTCCTGCTCCTGTGAGTACCTCCACCATGCCCCTCCCTCATCATCATCAGACACATGAACCCACCTGACTTGTGGCAGGGCTTGTTTTGCTCCACCCCAAATTGTGTGAGCTGTCTGTGAGAGCTAGACAGAAGAGCACAATCCGAAGGCGCGCCGATAACCACTCACTCTCCAATTCATCACAGGCCTCCTCCATTATCAGTACCGTGACAGAGCGAATTCAGCCAAAGACTGACAGTTGATTACGTCTAAGAAGAGCTTATGATTGTCTGAAAAGAATTTATAGTCGGTGCAGAGTTCGTCTCTCTGTGCTTTAACTGCCTTTCCACCTGCAGCCAGACAGAAAAGAAATCAGACCCAGAGATGTGAGATGGTGGCCTGGAGCTTCATGGGAAAGCTGTAATGAGCTGAAGAAACAAGCAGCCCTAAAATGACTGTATTCTAATTTATCATTCCTCACTATGACGCTACCAACTCCCTCTCTCTCACTCGATCTTGCTTTCTCTCTCTGGGAAATTGAAATTATAACCAGTTCAGGGTTAGATTTGAAGACAGGAATGTGAGACCAGAGGGTAGGCACATGACACAAAGAGCAATTAGTCAAAATGAGAGCAAATAGCTTACTGTAACAAACTAAGAACCTTTCACAAGTTTGTGTGTGTGTGTGTGTGTGTGTGTGTGTGTGTGTGTGTGTGTGTGTGTGTGTGTGTGTGTGTGTGAGAAAGAATGATAGTGTGTGTTACTCATTCAAGCAAATGATTTGGTTTAGAGCTTGGCTGTTAGAGGAGAATCATTAAATGACAAACAACCACAGAAACCAAACAGCAGAGACCAATGACCCTTCTCTTCAAAAACAGAAGGAAATGACCTCCCTTGTCTCTCCTGCATCTACACAAAAACTGGCCTTCTCTGTTAGTACTGTACTGTACTAGTATTTGTTGTTCCTTCATCTTAAACAGCTAAACTCACTAAAAATATGTGGGGTTATATATTTAGTTCTTTGTGGGAAACAAATATTTCCATGATGACTAGAAAACTTGAAAATGCAACCATATGGCTGGTAACCATGAGGATAAATGTTTTTCATAGACTTTCATTTGAAAAACCAAGAGCCATAGGTTTTTCATTTAATTTTGGTTACTGAGTTTGGGTTTAATCAAAGCATTATTTAGCCACAGATATACACAATACTCTAAAAATAGCAAGACGAGTTATGTTGGTGGGGGGCTAAGGAAGAGAGAGAAAAAGATAGAGACACACACAGAAGTTGACCACCGCATTACCCTGAAACCTTTAGTAAAATTAACGATCAGATTTACTGCCTCAACCATCCTTTCACTAACAGTAAAACCTAATTTACCCGGAGAGCACACAACTCCTCTGAATATCTCACACACAAACGACGTCATGTCGTCTGAGTATAGAGGTAGCATTAAGTGAGATTCAATTTACTGTAGACCATAGCAGGTCTAGCTCTGTGCTAATGTGCTGTGCTCATTTCCCCACCCCCATACACCTGCACTGTAGACTGCCTCTTCTGTGCAGCCTTCCCAACGACTATTCCCGTATCCGTCTCCTGTTAAGGCCATCATCAGGCTGATGGCTGTGTTTTTCTCCCTAGCAGAAAATAGCATCCCGGACGTGCTGAGGAGTTGCACGGGTGCAGAGTTAGCACACGCTGGGCAGCGGGGGTGTGCATCGTGATCACATTTTAATGGCACCTTTCCATTTCCCTCTGCTGGGAGATTCGGAAAGAGTTATAGAACAGGTAGAATGCGTCCTGGGGAGGGGAGGGAGGGGTGGAGTGAGGTGTGGAGGGGGAGCGAGGGAGAGGGGTGGATTGGAGGGTGTTGTAGTAGCTTGTAGTGGGGGCAGGGGTGCAGTCGTAGCGGTGTGATTCGAGAAGGAATGGACCATTTCCCAGCCGTAATGATGGTGGAAGTCTCCCCTGTTGGTTCTGCAGCTACCCGAGTGTGATTACCTGAGCATGGCACTCATGCACATGTACACACACAAACATACATTCAAACTTGCATGTGTGCACATATACACATACAAATGTGCTTTCATACACGCATGCACGCACACATGTACACACATAGACACACACAGGCACACACACACACATGTATGCACACAGGCACAAATACAAACACACATGCACACACAAACATGAATTCACACACATGCATGCACATATACACACACAAATGTGCATTCACATACAATCACACACCCACTCCCACTCAGACACACACACAGGCACACAAACATGCATTAACACATACATTCGTGCTTGCATACACACACAACGAGAAATAAAAGGACAAAGAAAGAGAAATCACCTCTATCATTCTCACACACACACACACACACACACACACACGCACACACACGCACACACACGCGCACACACACACACGCACACACACACACACTCGCACACACACACACGCACACACACACACGCACACACGCACACACACACTCGCACACACACACTCGCACACACACACACGCACACACACTCGCACACACACACGCACACACACACGCACACGCACGCACGCACACGCACGCACACACACACACGCACGCACACACACACACGCACACAGCCATTTATCATCTGTGGCTGATAAATGTAGAAGCAATCTCTGCTCACTTGTGAAATATTAATGACATGTCTGCTGAGTCTGAGCTTCCTTCTCAGCTTCCTTCACATTACTGCTGTGGTTTAGCACTTCTGTTTTTCATAATTTACATATATGCACACACAAATATATATAATTCATATTTAATATATAATTTATAACCTTTATCTCTCACAAAATACATAATTTATAATATTTGGTAGTTCCTTATTTGTTTACTTACTTACATATTACATAGAACATGTAATCAGATTATTAAGTTCACCTATCCAGTAGGCTATAGGCTGCCATAACATTTAGTCATTTGTGAACTGTAATTCAACACTACTGGTACCACTGTTGGCGTCTGAAGTGAGATGACTGACTCTACCAGAGCCTTGTACCTGTGTCCATTGTGACAACTCTATAATGAGTGACCTGATTTTTTAACCAAAAGGCATCTGAATGCTTTTTCTATATTTATATTGTAAATGCATTTGTAAAATATACACTAAAGCCACTCCTCTTGTGAATGCCAAATAAACAAGGCTAAGATGTTGTGGAACATCCAGATCCAGACAAACAAGCAAGTAATAGCAAACTGACCAGACATCATGATAGTAGATAACATGCACAAGACAGCTGTAGTGATAGATGTGGTGGTCCCGAGAGATACAAACGAAAGACATATGAAAAGAAAGAAATACTTGAAAGAAGAAAAAGAGAGAATGCATAAAGAGAATGTGGAAAGCTAACACCAAGGCTGTCCCAGTGGTGACAGGGGAACTTGGAGCGGTGACCCCTAAGCTGGAGGAGAGGCTCCAACAAATCCTAGGAATGACATAATCAATCTCAGTTCAGAAGATTGCAATCCTAGGAACAGTGCAAATTCGGCACTCTAGTAAAAAGTAAGATACGACCACCTACGGGAAGGTTGAGACAGGAATATTTTTATGCATTTATATATATACGTAAACAAAATATCTAGACGTCTGCCCTGTCAGTCATTAAAGAGGCTACTGCAAGCAAGGCACAACTGTACAGAAAATAAGACAAGTTGAACCATCAGTGAACTTCTGAGTACAGCTCATTATAATTGTACCTGCTGAAAATAAGACTGGATGCCTCTTGGTACAACTCTAGAGTAGGTGTACCTGCTGAAGTACTCACTCAGTGTAAATACCTCAGTTTTGACTTGTTTTATAATGAAAATTCTATGGTCTTTAGTAATGCTGTTTATTTGTAGTGATCAAATCACAGTTAGTCCATAATCAGCTAGATGTCTTCACACAGAGCTGCAGTGTGTATTTTTTATTTTGTTTTTGTATTAAATGTCTTTTGAAGAGGACACAGTACTGGAGAACATGCCTGTTACCATGGTTTGTCTGTTACTTATTAACTCCTACTCTGGACTCTGTTGCACTTTGAGCAGTTGTGCTCTACTTGCACTATGATTTGTTGCTAAACTATACACAGTACACACAGCTGGCCTGACTCCATGTCATCTACCTCTGCTCACCCTTACAGTGTTGTTGTGCTTGTTGCTGTGTCAGAGTTCCACACATTTTCACTTTATGCATGTGTTTACTTCTTACTGATTTATAACAGGTTTTGCAAACTCATGTATAACTGAATTTCAGATTGGACAAGCAAGGTTCTGGGACACAAACAGGACAGTGCATGGCTTTATGTGCTGACTTAAGCAGGCTTTGTTGCGGATGGGACAGAGCATAGCTGTTATGGATTTGAGCAAGCATGGCTTGTTACAGAGTGAACAGAGTGTGGTCTTTTATAGAGCAGACTAAGGGTGATTTGTTACGGAATGACAGGTTTTGTACTGAGTGGAAGCTTTAAGCTGAGCCACCTAATCAATACCCTGATTATTAGTCTTGCCAAGAAACCTGATTTCTTCCCCACTCAGGAAACATTATATGAGATGCAATTATGCCTCTTCTTTGTCCAATGGGCACAAGATTTAGTTTCACTAAATGTGTTTTCAATTGAATTAAATTGAATTCAATCTGAACGGGACTCGGGTCAATGACTGCAGGATGGCTGGCTGTGTTTACAACAGTGCAATGGAGGGTCCGTGGCTCTAATAATCAATGTCACCTTACAGCCCTTTAATGACAGACATGTCCAGAATGACAGATTGAGTCCTCCTCTGGAATGCATTACATACTTGAATTCTGGGAGAGAGACCACTTCCGCCCAGCAGAGACAGGAGTACAATTACACAGGTATCGGCAACTTTGTGGTTTATAAATGACTGTCGTCTCAGAATGGGATTGAAATGAACAATATAACTGATTCAGCAAATAAATGACTCCAATTCTCTAAATATATACTAACAATGTACAATGAAATTCACACGTTCTGAAAAACAGATTTTAAATGACCTTTTTGACAGTGTCATTTAGCCAAGAACATTTACTCTGTGCAAATAACCCAAGCAAAGCCTGCAGAAGTAAAACATCCTATTAGTGCAAAACCTATTAGGCCTACCTGGAGGACTACCTCCACATTACATACCTGCCTATTTGCTTAATTTCAGTGTAGTGCAATGCGAGGCAAGGGGCAGGGAGTCCAGCTCTCATGATCAATGAGGGTCCATTGGAGAGCGAGCTGATCTTGTCACTGCACCCCCCCAAGCAAAGGACAGATCAATCATAGCCATTTATTTAATTCAAGCGGCATCAGCCCACCGAGACAAACTTTTACCATCCGCCTTGCCCGACACCGATTTAAACTGGACTGTTGCCATGGTGGTTAACAAGCAGCCGCCTGAAGGGTCTAGCTTGTAGTAACCGCTGATTGTTAATCATAGTAAGCATGAGCTCACACAGAGACATGGAGCGCAGGGAGTGCCATCTCTGTCTGCTATGCACACCTTCAGCAATCTGTGTTAATGATCTCCACAGAACTATCGGCACATACTCAGGCAGAGTACCATAGCTAGAGAACAATTTCTATTTCAGCTTTGGACAGTTTTGATGGGAAGTCCTTGCTAATGCAGGCTGCCAAAGTATTTCATCTCCAGGAAACTGCCACTGGCAAAATGAACTCCATGTGATCCATCAGCCATCACAAACAGATTTTTGTCTTTAACCATTATTTTTGCTGCGCTGACCATATTGCCTCAGAAAAAAAAACTTTCCTAACCTTTTTATGTTTTTGATTTTGTTGCATACAGTGTGATAGTTTGTGACTGTTCATTCACTGAGTGTACCCTCTGTTCCAGACACTCCTGACACCATCACAGGGTTTCATCAAGGTTGCATTTTGATACATAAAAGCACCGGCACACTGCTACTGTCCCCTGTGTTGTTCAAAGTTCAAAGTTTACTTGTCACGTATATAGTCATACATGGTATAACTGGCAGTGAAATGCTGTTGTCCATCTCTCTATCCACCACAGCTATCAAAGCCAAAACACCTTTGATAGAGACTTCAAAGGAGACATCAGACCCCCCCCCCCCCCCCCATCAGAGGGAGTGGTATGATCTGACCTGACCTGTTTCTTACCTAAACCCATTCAGTTGAAACCTCTAGTCCATCTTTTTAAAAAAGTGGGGTGGGGTGGGGGGTTTATATTGTTACGGATGGCATTTAATAAACCCTTGCCATTAGTTGATATGATGAGCAATAGTAGTTAAATGTCAGCAGTTACCAGTTGAAGAGCCAAGCATTGTTTGCAAGGTGGTAGAACAGGTTGTGGTTCTTAATGTGCAACCTTAATTTCTCCAGGAGTCCCTGGGGAAATTGGTCACCAAAGCCACACACTGTGATCACTCTCACATACTCACCTGCACATACTCCTGAGAATGATCATCACTCACCTATAAACACATGCACCTACTCGTATTATTACAAATGTGTACTTACATCTGTAGCAAGACATCCTTAGTGAATTTCTGATACACATACAGGAGTGCACAAGTGGCTCAATTTAAAGTTGAAAACTGCTATGGAGAAGTTCTGTAAACTATATACCAAAGCAATTATACTATGATATGAGGCGTACACATCATGCATTTAGAGTATTATGAGTAAATGTGTAAATATTAAACAGCTGGTTTGGAAGGAGTGTTTCCATTAAGTGTTTGCATAATGCTCAGGGATTTTGCAGTTTTCTGTCACTTAATTCACTCTCTCTTTCCCCTGGCCCTTCCCTCACTCTTACTTACTTACACACCAACACACACACACACACACACACACACACACACACACACAAACACACACACACACACACACACATCTGCTACATCTCTGCCTACCTCTCACCCTGTTATAATGAAGACAGTGGAGTAGAAATAGCCAGAGTAGATCTGAGGGCAGAAGTCTCAGGAGAGTCTGCTCCACACCTCTAATAATCTCTCTCTCTCTCTCTCTCTCTCTCTCTCTCTCTCTCTCACACACACACACACACACACACACACGTTTACACATGCGCTTCCATTTTGCCTGAGTCTATTCTTGTTTTCATTTCAACTGCTTAGTATTGAAATAGAAGAGAACAGAACTTGTTGAAAGTGGTCCAACATCATGAAGCTCCTTAATGACACAGAGAAGGCCCCCCCTTAGCTTGTCTGTTTGTGCTTGATGCTCTAATTCCTCAGGCTGGACCAGGGGTCCACCACGCCTGGGACAGGGCCCAGCTAATTGGACTGCATAATTGGCTTGGGTGATTACCACTTGCCCTGCATCTGCTCTTCCAAATGAAGGGTGTTTTGAGAGAGGCAGCAAGCAGCTGAGCACCCACATGAGTCTGGCAGCTCACCCCTGCTGCAACAGCTGGGCAATGCCACCCTGCCAGGGCCAATCACAGTGCCCTCCACTGGCACAGGGGCATCTAGGACAGATCCCGTCTTCACTGTAAACAAGTTAGAATTCCATTTCTACTACCCTGCCACAGGGAACATGGATTTAATCAGTTGTTAATCAGCTGGACTTGGGTACCACTAACCTCAGTTCTGCTCTATGTAGACATCTCTCAATAGTCACATTCATGGTACTGAACGCTGAGCGCTGTGTTTTGAAAGGTCACTGTGACCAGGGAAGACAGTAGGGGGCAGGGCTGATGCTGTCGCGCAGTAGCTAAGGTCATGCTGCCCAAGGGCCAGGCATGTATGCACACAGCACAGGGCTGACGTCTCTCAAAAACGGAATATAGTGCGGTGTCTCCTAAAGCACCATGATGTCATAAGAAACATTAATTTCTATGCAGCATCATGGACCTGTTCTAGGATTCCGATAAAACAGGCCACCTACACAGGCACCTTGTGACGAGCCCAACCTTTGACCTTCCCAGATGCTGCCTGACTGCTGGATATGCGCCGGGTTCTCAGATCTGACTCCAAGTGTTTGCATGTGTGCGTGTGTGTGTATGCACAACATGCTCACAGGTTCCATATGTTTGTCTGTTATAAGTGGTTTATAAATGTGTCTACATATTTATATGTTCATCCCTATCACTAGGTGTCATTTGGTGGCAATAGTGGTTCCAAATTAATATTGCACCTAATTTTCAGTTAAACAGAGGTAGTGAGGTGTATGCTTGACTCATATTGGCTGTAATATGTGTCTAGCATACACCTCACTAGCCAACAGGCCCAAGTACTGTTTACTTGGAAAAAATCAAAACCTATATCGTTTTAAATTGCTTAATGGTTTAATGCTTCGGCAGTCAGGGGCTAGTAGGCTTCTTGATATTGTATTTCTCAGTTTTTCCAAAAGAAAATTATTTATCTATATTTTTAGTTGCTGGACTTGGCATATAATTAACTGAATCTTTCTTGGCTGATCTTCTCTTTCCACTTATACAACTCAAGGGTCCATTGAAACCTGCTACCAAAGACAAAGTCAAATTTATTTATATAGCGCTTTTTACAACAGCCATTGTCCCAAAGCAGCTTTACACATGTCCAGTTTCAGGTCCCCAGCGAGCAAGCCAAGGGCGACAGTGGCAAGGAAAAACTACCTAGACCATGAGGAAGAAACCTTGAGAGGAACCGAGACTCAAAGGGGTGACCATCTTACTCTGGCTAACAGCAGACACCACACACCTGGTGAAGAGCATCCACAACATCAGAGCCCACTCATTTTCAGGCTTTTCAGGTTTTGTGCTTCCATTGTGCATTGGTTGTACTGTGTTCACATTTAACAAAATAACCCTACATTTTAAGATGGTCTTTAGCCATTTCATTAGTGATTTCAGTCATATTCTCCACACATTAACTATTTTATCACTTTCTACACTCCGAGTTCCAGTTTAAATGACTTCATTTTCTCCTAATTTCAAAGTGAAGTTTTGCTTTTCTGCGCATTTGTTTACCAGCAACAGGAAGAATGAGGAGCAGAAGCAGGAGTGCCATTATTATGCAGCAGTGCCCTGATGCTGCCTGAGTGGGACAACTTCTGATAGCACAGAAAGAAATCATGTAACAGAGTTTGTTCGTTTTGTGTGTGTGTGTGTGTGTGTGTGTGTGTGTGTGTGTGTGTGTGTGTGTGTGTGTGTGTGTGTGTGTGTGTGTGTGTGTGTGTGTGTGTTGCATTTAATTAGTTGGTATAGTAATTTTTCATCAGTGCAGAGGCATATGCAGTCATAGGCAGATATACAGTCATTGCCACACAGAGAGGAAAGTGAAGGGAGTTTATCGTAATTACAAAGTTGTGGTGGAAAGTCACAGTTCAAATGGTATTGGCTACTTATTACTCTTTGTGAAGGGCATGTGTGTGTATGTGTGTGTGGATGTACATGTCTGACTGCAGTGACATCTTCTAGGAGATCGTCCACTTGTGTGTGTTATACAGCCATAAAAGGTCAACTTGACATGACTGATGGAAAGCCTTTTATCCATTCAACCAGCCAAATCCAATCCTTTCCCTTTGAGTGAGTGTGTGTGTGTGTGTGCTGTTGGCATTGTACTGAGAGCTGCTCTACCCACTTACACACACACACACTGATTATGTGCTATTTACTGAGAGATAAACAGTAATGTTGCACTGATTTGAAAGATGAGAAACAGACAAGCAAAGAAGAAATGAGAGTTGTTACCTGTGGAATAACTGAGGCCCCAGTCTATATTCCTTTCCTTAGCACACTATAGTGCATTCACTCTTCCTCTTTTCTCTCTCCTCATCCTCTCTTTTCAGTTTCCCCCCTCTTCTCCTCTCCTCTCTCTGACATCCTGTCTCTCATCTCCTCCCCCATTTCTCTCCAGTGGAAGGTAATTAGATTAGCGATTGTTTTAGGTGCTTTCAGCAGGGTCAGCTGACACTCAATCAGTCAGTCAGTCTGTCTGCGTGCATCGATGGCGATCGTCTGTTGTGCCCTCTATCTGCTTACACAGAAGAGAGGGAGAGAATTGAGCAGAGACAATCAAAGAATGGAGGGAAAGAGAGTAAGGGGAAAGTGAGGGACACAGAGAGAGGGATCAATGCACTCGTCTGTCTGGGACCTGGTAGCGGTCTAATGTCTTGTGTGTTGATGGAGAGGAGAGAGAGAGATCAGGACACGACAAAGTCTTCCCTCTAGAAACATTGTAATATCATACGCATGTGCCTGTGTCTCTTCCTCAGTGATCCTCTCCCAACGTCGCCCCTCGCCCCAGCCAACGCCCACGCACCTCCATTATACATTCTGAGCACGAGTTGCATATCGATCCACAGTGCCTAGCAGCAATAGTGCTGGGATGAAGAATGACTCCTCCTCTTCCTTATTCCTGCTGACCACATTAATCAATCAACGAGCCGAGCAAATCTAGCGTTCAAAAAAAGAAAAAGAAGGAAAGCAGCATAACTGATCGCTTCATCAGTACGGTCCTCCAGGCACTTCGGACGAGAGCCATTACAGATTTGCTTCCGTCCGAAGGAGTAAAAAAAAAAAAAGGCATAATTACAAACATGACATTTCAGTGCATGTGAAAAATTAACGCTCCATAATGTTAGAAGCACGTGCATTTGTAAGCACTGCATTAGTTAGAGAGAGAGAGAGAAAAAAAGCGAGAAAGAGAGAGAAAGAGAGAAAAAGAGTGAGTGAGAGAAATGGTCCGATGCTAAACCTAAAAATACATCTTTTGCTGCATTTATGGTAATTTAAAAATGGTTTATATTGTTATTTAAATGTTTAGTTTTAGAGTTGCAGACAAAAAACTCTCATAAACCAATTTTCAATGCAAACGCAAGCATCAGAAAGAGTTTACCAATATTGTGACCTTGGTTATTCTGTGAATTCGTAATAGGTATTATAATGTACTTGCTGAAAAAGCTACATGTAGCTTGACAGCTAGTACCTTTTACATGTAGTCCTGTGTCCTCGATGGTTCAATCCCTTATTACAGCAGGAGCACCCTTAGTTACAGAGTCAACTCCTGTAAGCATTCTTATCACACATAAACATAAACATGTTTAACAAGGAGGCTGAAATGTTTCTATATGAAGTGAATTCGTATTTATTTGAACTGGTGGACTAAAGCTGATGCAGACAGAGGCTAAACACTCACTCACAGAAAATACTGCCCATCGCTTTCCACCATATACAATTGAGCAGATAGCAGATACATAGGAAATCATCCCAGGACAATAATCTCAGGTAATCTTGACGATATTGAAGCATTCCTCAAAACTCTGCAATCTTGAAATTATGCCCCATGGAACTCTAAGGAAGGAAACACTTGAAACATAACATTTGACAAATAAACATTGTAGAAACATTTGAAATTACTCTGGCTGCTGGGAAAAAAAATGTTTTGTTTTTTTTTGTTATTTAACACTGGACCTTTAATACATGTTCAAATCCGTTATTAATGTAAGTTTTGATAGCCTGCTTTAATAAATATTGTGAGCTTTTACTTCTGTTTCACCCCATGGCTTTCTTCACTTAAGAGTGAATGTTTGTATATATGCGTGTCAGCCATATGCTGGTTGGATAATCAAGCTTTTGCTCAAGCTTTAGGAGAACAGCAAAACACAGCAAAATCATCAATATTGAGGACAGGCCTGAAAGCAAATATTTCCAATATTGCTATGATATATAATTAGAAACAATACCATTCTCATAGACTTGGCTTAACAGTCTGTTGTGGTTTCAACTGTTCTTACAATGCACCTTACAAAAACCTCACACTGTACTGCATTGTGTGGGACACACACACACACACACACACACACACACACACACACAAATTCACTTAATGCCTTTTATGCACATACACACAGACACTCCAGGGATTTACTGGAGCTGGGTTTTACTGAAAGGTAAGCATAGAGAATTATTTTTTTACACTTTGGTTCGTGTGTGTGTGTGTGTGTGTGTGTGTTATTTTTATAGCCTACACAGCATTTTTGAGCAGCTCCTCATGTAAATACTGTTACAGACGTGCGTAGATTAGAAAGACAGACAAGGGAAGGTCACACAGAGGACAAACAATCACGCTCACGTGTGATTGTGCGTGTACGTGTGGGAGGCGCATACACAGAGACAGTGAAGGAAAGCACACGAGCATATTCACCCAGCAACATAGTCACTGTCTACTTCTATCCATTCCCGGCATGCACACGTGTGTACTCACCATTAGGAGTTTCGAATTTGTGTTTTCTCTGAGCTTGGTTTATCTATGCCGATCTTCCATCCAGTGAGCATATAAGCGATGTGCACTATCAAAAGAAACCGAGCGCGGAATACGGAAGTCCATGCACCTGCTGCTGTGTAGTACGCGTGTGTGTTGTGGCCTAAACGTATACATGTAACACAACCTCAAAAACGCAAACCCACATATAGTTTTTCGGAAAGCGGTCGGTGCTGTCATTTCGCTCAAACTGAGGGGAGTTTATCTCTTTTCTAAAACTTATGTTATAAAAGAACTCCCTATCTAAATGATTCGATTTTAGTTGATCTAGAGCGCTTTACTAATGCGTTTCTAATGTCACAGTGTTGAATGTCCGATGAAATACAATCAGATTTGTGAACATACTTCGTTTTCAGGTAATCTCACATATGGTTTGCAACGGTAAACCGGATGACGTACAGATGAAAAGGCAACTTCGGCCAAATTTAAGCGTGTCGGTCACGCACGAACAAGAACAACGATGGGTCCGTTACGCCTCTCCTGCCTATTCAGAGTCATTTCCACGTTGCTTCTAGTTAATAGACTCGTAAGCGTGCGAGTCTTACTCCGCTGTTCAGCAGTGGACTTCCGTTTCTCCATCTGCGTTGTAAACTTCCCCTTTTCCTCACCGTGTATGAGCCTTTCGTGTATTGTTCCAGTGTGCGTTACACAATCAGCCAAATTTATGCGTGTAAATAAATAGCGTGCCCAGAGGCTGTGTTTTTTCCTCATTTGAAAGTCGTATGAAAAGAGAATGCGAGCCAAACCCTTCTGTGCTGTTGGGTGCAGGTGACAAAATGCTCTCAGTTAAATGCTCAGTATTCTACCACCAAAAGCTATACTTTGAGTCCTGGGTTTCCGCTTTGCCCCACCGGTACAATTCTAGACGATCTATTTATTGTTGAAGAATGAATTATTTGCTGTGTGTGTGTGTGTGTGTGTGTGTGTGTGTGTGTGTGTGTGTGTGTGTGTGTTTGTGTGTGTGTGTACCTCTTACATTTGTTTTACTATTTTTTGTAATTGAAGTTTAGTTTTATTTATTTATTTATTTTCTTCTTCTGGGCTATAATTTACCAATGCATTATATGTACATATTTATGCAATATACATATTTTGAGTGTCTGCCTTTAAATTTGTGGGTCTCTTACATTAAGTCTGGAACTTGTATATTTGACCCCCTTTCTACTAATCTCTTTAAAAATGTTTGCTGGCTCTTCGTCCTGTAATCACTACTATTATTAATTATTTTCTCATTACTGGTTTTGCCCAACCTGAACTGAAACTAGCTGCTGTCATTGGTGTTCCAAAGAATTGTGGTTATAATACATACAGCCTTACAAACTATTGCCCGATTTCTAATCATTATCCATTCATGCCTAAAGTCATTTAGTGTGTTGTTTCAGCCCAACTTCAAGGACATTTGTTACACAATAAAGTTGAACCACTTCAGTCTGATTTTCAAGATGTGCACAGCACTGAAACTGCATTGATGAGGACTGTGAATGATCTTCTTGTGTCAGCAGACTCAGGAACTCTGAACATTCTTATTTTGTTGGACCTTAGTGCTGCCCTCCATATAGGTCACAACTCCCCACTGTTAGATTGCACAGAAAAATATCTGGGTATATCTGGAATATGCTTAGATGATTCATAGCTTACCTTTCCAACCGTTCACAATTTGTCTTATTCATTAGTAATAAATCTCATACTGTACTGCTTTGCCAAGGCATCCCTCAAGGATCTGTCCTTGTGCCATTACTGTTTAGTATTTATATGTTACCTTTGGGGCAGATCATTAGGAGGTTCGGCTTGAGCTTTCACTTTTATACTGATGATACCCAAATTTAATCAGCACTAAGAGCAATTTGGCATCTGCTTGTGTTTTAATGTCTGCCTATCCTCCATCAAATCTGGATGCAACAGAATTTTCTTCAGATAAATTATTCTTGGACTGGATTTTAACTGTCAGTCATCCATGCTTGAATGTAGGCATTATAGGTGATGCTCAGATTTCACATGTTACACAAATACGTAACCTAGGAGTAATTTTTGATAATCAGTTAATGTTTGGCACTCACATCAAGAACATTACCAAAACCTCTTTCCACCATTTATGTAATAGTGTCAAGCATAAGCTTTTTCTCTCACCTTCTAATGCTGAGAAGCTTGTATATGCCTTTGTTTCTTGCTGGACAATTCTAAGGCTCTTTTTTGCTAGGTTTCCTTCAAAAAACCTCCAGAGCCTTCAGTGTGTGCATCATTTTGCTGCCAGAGTTCCCCCTCACACTTCATCTCGCATTCATTTTACTCTTGTACTGCTGAGCTACACTGGCCCCCTGTGCATGTACGTATTGATTTTAAAGCTCTTTTTTAACATATAAAGCTGTTCATGGTTTAGCCCCAGTTTACCTCTGTAACCTGGTGAGGTTTTTTTTACTCCTCACTCTTTAAGCTGTGTTAGTTCTCTCACTCTACAGCAACCTGCAAAGTTGAACCCATGAGTAAGAGAGCTTTTTCTTGTAGAGCACCACGATTATAGAATGTTTTACATAACCTCTTACTTTAGATTGTTTAAATAAGTTTCTTAAAACTCATCTTTTTAGTTTAGCCTTCATTAATGTTTCATATATGTTTCATATTTAGTTTTGAGGCATTTTGTTGGTTTGTAGTGCTTTGGGTTTAGTAAAAGTGTAGTATTAATCTAATATTATTATTATTGTTGTTGTTGTTGTTGTTGTTAGTAGTAGTAGTAGCAGCATTTATTATTATTATTATTATTAGTTTTACTATTATTACATTTGTGTAATAAGTTTTGACGTTGGGTAATTTAGTTTAAATCTTCACCTAGGTTCAGTTCTAATTCGTTTTATTAACTCTGCTACAGCTGGCAGAATTGGAGGTTCTACTATGTAGTTTCTCTTCTGAGACACTGTTATCTGCTATTTCTTGGATAGTTCATGTGTAATCAGCCAATTCAGTTAAGGTGTTTGAGTTTGAGGTAGTCTGTCTCTTGTCATTTGGTCAATGCAGTGGATGCAGGTGACGGTATCAGCAGGGAAAGAAGCCAGAAGAGTGTGCGTATGTGTGTGTGTGACAGAGAGAGAGAGAGCGAACGAGAGAACTAGCCTGACATTCCATTCATGAGTTCCAGTTTTATATGGGATTTATATTGCCATTGAGAGGCATTCACAAAACCAAACTGCTGTTTCATAGCTGTGTTTACACGCTGCATTCAAGAGATGCAGCATACACAGAGGGAGGGCCAGCGACAGCCAGTGGATGTCTTAACTCTTCATGCTCGTCATCGCTGCTGACAAAACACACACATGCATGCACATGTACAGACACATGCTTTATCAGGAGGTAGTACTATTACGCTGACCTGCAAGGTCTTAGGACTTGACATCACCTACAATACAAAGAGGGAATAAGGTGGATAGAAAGAAAAACACAGAGCGGGAATGAACGAAATCAAACATGAATGATGGCGAGAAATAACAAACAGCAAGAGAAAGAAATAAGAAAGAAGAGAGGGTTGAAGAGATAGGGAGACAGAGAGGGAGGGATGAAAGGAGAGAGAGAACTGGGGAGAGATGGGAGAAACAGTGGAAAAGATGGAGGGAGAGAGAGAAACTTGGAAAGGGTTTTTTTCCCCCTGCTGACTTTGCCCTTTCCCTGAGGGCGGGTAAAGGTCATTCGCTTTAATCTCCTCTGACATGCAGCTTATTGGCTACTTGTCCAAACTACTCATGAATATGTATGCTCACACCTGCCTATGTGTGTGTGTGTGTCTGCGTACTCTGCTCTGTGCATATAAATACCCTCTGCAAAGACATCCATGCATGTGATATACATAAACATGTTTTTCCCTTGAGAAAATCCTGACACATATGCCGTGCGCACGCGCACGCATACACGCACACACACACACACACACACACACACACACACACACACGCACACACACACGATAAATTGTTTGTGTCTATATGTGTGTATGCATGTGTGTATGCATGTGTATGTGTGTGCTCACATGAACATGCTTGAGTTTACTTGTGTGTATACATGTGTGTCAGCAGAGGTACTTTCATTTCACACAGTGTGATCTCAATGAATATAATTACAATATTTTGCAGGAGAAGGTCAGAGGAATTAGACAGGAAGCATATATCAGGATCTACAGAGGGAAGTATTCAAGCTCAGAGCCTCACCTACACCTCGACTCTCTTAATATACTCCTATACCGAACAAACTACAAAATCTCAAAGAACTTTTTGTACTTTCTGAGTTATGATTCCCAAATGCACCTGGTACTAATGCTGGATTTTGACTCATCTGAAAACGCCTTTGGCCTAAATCCAGTTATAGTAGCATAACACACATCAAGTGATTATGGAAATCCATTCAGATTTTCACCATATGCCAAGCCATCACCGTCATAGGTGTAGATCACAAGTCGTCCTAGGCTGAGATCACAGGTCATAATAACTAGAGAACAGCATTAAAGCAATACAAATCAAAACCCAGAAATGCAAAGCTGCACTCAAGCCGTCCCAGAGAATTTTTAACTGTCTGTCTGGAAGAGCAGACCCCGAGTGACGACGTTACAGTAAACGCCCTGTAGAGAGAAAACAGAAATCAAGCAAGTCTGAAAAGTTACCCTCTCAGACAGATGTTATGGAAGTCTACCTAGTTCATGTTTGGATTTCGTTTCACAGAGGTGCCACACTTTGGACATAATCTCAGACAGACTAATGGACTGTTGAAGCTGCCCTGTCTGACCCTGGGTCAGAGCTGTGGGTATGTGTGTGTACTGTTGGTTACATCTCCATGTTCTGCCCTGAAGTGGGTTCCTGTGGTAGATCTAAATGCATTGCATCACCCACTAGCAAACAGCCATTTTCAACCAGCATGAAAATTTGATGGACTCTTGAGATGAGCATTTTTCTCAGGAAAGCTGTCAATTAAATTTTAATCGCCCCAGGCTGCTGTGAACCAAACACCCCCCACCCCTCTCTGTCTTTCTCCCTCTCTTCCAGTTTCTCTCTATCCACTTCACAGGTCTGCGTGACAAGAGTTACTTTGAGACCATGTATTCATGTGGTCATCTGCCCTCAGGAAATGGAAGCATGTGTGGAAGACTTTCTCCACAAACCAGTGAATGGGAAAGACTAAATTAAGGCCAGTTCCTTTCAGCTGGCCGGGGCTGAGCTACTCTGGGCAGAGCTGTGTTGAGCTATACTGGATGGCATCGGCCTGTGCTGGCCTTGGTGATCATGAATAATTAAAGCCACTGTTCCTCATAGTATCTTTTATAAATAAGACTAAATGAGTTCAGACTTGTCGTCTGTGTGTGTGTGCCTGTAGGTATGTGGGTGTATGTTTGTGTGTGTATGCTGTTACATACTTTTACACAGCTAAATCCCTTTGCACCACGACACATCAGCTGTGAAAGTGAGGGGCGTTCAGACAGGAGCTGCTGTGTGTGTGTGTACGCATGTGCTAAAGTCTTTGACCTCGCATGAGTGTTAAACTCTGATGAATATTGCAGATAGGTTATTTTTGTATTTTCCACCTGACTACTTGAACCAGTGGAAGGGAAGTGTGTAAACATTTTTTTTTCATCCACGTGGATTTGTCTCCCCTCCGATGATTTATGTATCTCAGCCTGTAAGATCTACTTACTCCCACATCCCGTTCACACAGCTCAGCATAGCACAGTGAAGCCTTCATACCTGAATGATAAAACAAAACCCAAAACTACAGATATGGAGTAGCTTCACATTAAAAATAAGACCATAAAACCTTCTGCCTATCCTGGCCAAGATTAAAAGATGGGAAACTGGCCAGCTCACTTGGACAGAAAGCCATTCAAGTGGGATTCCAAGTCCCGATCCATCCTCAGATAGAGAGCTGTTCCAGTGTGTGTTCCAGATAAGCGCTTGGTGTTGAGGCCCGAAGCCTTTGCTGTCGATAGTCGTATCCTTAGGCATGAGTGATAGCCAGGCACGCTCTATAAACACAAATGCAATCTCTCTCTCCCTCTACCTCTCCCTCTATCTATCTTTCTGTCCGTGGCTTTGCGCGCTCGCGTGTGTCTGCACGTGTTTGTGTAACTTTGTGTGTCTGTTTTCTCTAACCAGTTCCAGCTGTGTGCTGCATTGCTTAAGATCTGCTGTAAATTTTAAATGCAGACTTTGTAGTGCTTTAGGGCTCTAGAGGGCCATGACTTTTTATAGTGTGGGGAAAAAGGAAGGAAGAAAGAAAAATAAAATGAAAGCAAGTAAAAGGGGGAAAAGTGAATATTTTTATTGCCACATTAATTGTGATTGAGTGCTTCACTGCAATCTGTGAATGTCGGACCTTCCTTGCTGTTCCAGAAGACACCTCCAGCACCATACTCAGCATGTGCTACGCTGTCAGTAAACACAGAGTGAGTCTTACAGCTCCTGAACTTCTGTTTTAGACTCCTGTTCGGGACTTTAATGACCTAAAGACACTGGCAATTCTGACTGGTTGTCAAACATCAAACACCGATGTGTGCTTGTGTGTCATTCTATCTCTGCTTTCTCTCCTTCTCTTCCTCCTCGTCCTTCTCATCTCTCTTTCTCCCTCTCCGTTTATGCAGATGTCTGCAGGCACTCTCTGTCTCTCCTCCCAGAGTCCCCCTGATCTTATGATTCAGGCACTCACTTAAACAAAAGCCCTAAGTCCCAAGAGAAGATCACATGGGAAACCATGGGGAAAATGATTTCCATTTTCCTTGCCACTGATCCTATAGTCCTCCCTGTGTGTGTGTGTGTGTGTGTGTGTGTGTGTGTGTGTGTGTGTGTGTGTGTGTGTGTGTGTGTGTGTGTGTGTGTGTGTGTGTGTGTGTGTGTGTTGGAGGGGATGTTTGTGTGTGGCCATGAGTGTTTTCCTACTAGGGCAGTGGTAGCTCAGTGGGTAAGGTACTTGAGTTGTAATTGGAAGGTTGCTGGTTCACTGCCTAGTTTTCACTGTTGGGCCCTTGACCCTCAATTGCTCAAATTGTACTCTGTCATAATTATAAGTTGCTTTGGATAAAAGCATCAGGTAAATGTAATTCTTTACATTATTTTAATTTTCCTTCATCCAAACTGAAACAAATACTCCAAAATGGGGTATTGATGTTTTGTTAACATTTTATGGGTGTAAATTGTGTCATTTGTGCAGTCATAGGGTTTTTCAGAGGATGGACCTCTCACTACCGGTTTATTGCCACTGAAAATTATCTACACTTTCTTTTTTATTATTTTGTCTTTAATTGAGTAGCTTAAAAATAATTCCTTGTTTGGGAATAGCTGTTAGGCTCTAATTATGGGGTGTACACTTGGCTCTGGGGCAAAGAGAGCAAAGTTGCATGCTGGGAGCTGGAGTTTAATGTGAAACAGAGCTTTGACCTTGAAATTAAGTTATGTTCCTACCCCCCACACATACATAGATACACACACACACATACATACTCTTACGCATATATACAACTTTTCCTTAAAATAGGCTGCACTAGTTCTTATTCCAACATAGAAGGGTAAGTTTTAGATTTTGGTTGTGTGTGTGTGTGTGTGTGTGTGTTGATAGGGTTTAGGTGGAGGCTTGCACACTCATTTGCAGCACAGTGTCTGCTTGGAGGCAGTAAATCCACTGCAGCCTGTTGTGGTTTTTGTCCAATCACCTTTAGCTCCAGGTGCAAGAAGTTCATTTAAAAAGAGCGGGGTCTGCAAAAAGGCCTGTAGAGTAATCAGGGGAGGAGCCTGTGAGTGCTCCAGGACCTCTTAACCCCACCCCACCCCGGACCTATCTTCCACTAATAGCTTCTGGGAGCAATTCTACTCCTGAATATTCATTGTAAATAAAATGAGTTACGTAGCTCAATATGCTCTTTGCGAGGTCATTGACCACACAGAGGATCCGTAACAGGTTCATGAAGGTTGAGTGTCCCACACAACCCAGCCTTCACACCTCCACACTGGGTGGAGGGGTGGGAGGTGTGGAGGGGAATCCTGCAGAGATTAGGGCATGGCCGCTGACATCCTGATTGAAGCACACTGCATGACTCCTTCGTCTCCTCTGAACCCTGACCTGGAAACACTCCTCCTTTTCTTTTCGCAAAGGAAATGTCCCAACAGACTCTATAAGGTAAAATGAGGGAAATTAGTTCAGCATTTCATGTTTTAATACTCTGACCACAAAGCTTCTCTTTACAGGGGTAGGGTGAAAGTTTCACAGTGTGAAATGTAACACTAGTTTGAAAGAGCTGTTTGATGTTCATTCTTCTGTGACACTGGGGATCAAGCCATTGCCCACATGTTGCTAATGTGCATTAGTTATTTGACTAATAGAACTAATTCACAGAGCATAGAAACCATTGTAATTATCACATGGCAATCAGAGATTTCACTCAGATCCCACTGGACTCTCTCCTCTGTTTCTTTCCTCTGGGACACCATGCCTGGTTTTGTCATCAAGCTATCAAGTAGTTTTCCATATGCTGTTTTAGATCTAAACCAGTAAAAGAGAGAGAAAGCAGGTGTATGGTGCCTTAATCTTTTTTTTTTTTACATGTAAGACTGTGTGTGTGTGTATGTGTGTGTGTGTGTGTGTGTGTGTGTGTGTGTGTGTGTGTGTGTAAGAGACAGAGAGAGAGGATCTAGTATAAAAAATGGGCCTTTTCTGCTGTGTGGTAATAGAAGCTGCATGTCTAACTCTGACAGAGTCCTGTGAGAACCCTCACACATTTCAGTGGTTTGTGTGTGTGTGTGGTAGTCCATAACACACAGTGGGCTGATTCCTCTCTCTCCTCCTACTAGATCCCTCCATCTGTGAAGCATCAAGCCTAATTTAGTTTAGCAAGTTCCCAGGATTTACACACACTCACTCACACACACACACACACACACACACACACACAGGCTACATAATCCATGTGAAAATTGGGGTCATTTAAATGTTAGTAGCTTAATCCTTTTCCTGCAGATCAAGTTTGCAAGGCAGAACTGCTGACTCAGGTTACACAAATGAATTTAAATTTAGACATATGTTAAAAGTTGCATGTGTTCACACTTTGGAGAAATGTGTCTCAGAGGGAGGGAGGGAGAGAGATAGAGAGAGAAAGAGTGAGAGAGAGAGACAGTCAGAAAGAGAGGCAGAGAGAGGACAGAGAAACATGTATACACGTTACAGTATATAAACACTGTACAGGGTATGTACTGTATATACTGCTGTTTACTGCTCTATTCTTCATCTGTGTTTGTTACTTCTGTTTATGACATGCAGTATGATTTTGTCATGCTAATAAAGCTCATTTAAATTCCAAATTGAAAATTAAGACTAAGAAACAGAGAGAGAGAGACTTTAAAGTGAGCCTCCAGTCCACTCCCCAAGCCCCTCCCACGAAGAGAATCTCTGTCCCTGAGCACAAGGAGTGGGTGAGGCAGAGGCATGAGGTGTGTTGGTGGGAGAGTGTTTAGATCCAGCCTCAAGCTGATCAATTATACAGCACAGGAGAAAATCGTCAACCAGTCAGAACTAGGTGACAGGCCTACACAAAGAAGAAAACAGGTGTCACTCTCCCTGTCTAACCCCACCCCCCACCCGTCATTGGCTCCATCTTTCATTTTTTCATTCTTGCGCTCTTCTCCCACCCCTCTGATCACCCCAGTCTCTATCTCTCTCAGTGGGGTGTGTGTGTGTCCTGTCAGTGACTCAGCTCCCTGTTCTATACCCTTGCACACACTCTAGAGGCTCTGGGTAAAGCTGGCGTGGCCCCGCTCTGACGCCCCACCACACAGCCTGCAGGAGCGATTCCCGATCTGTTTAACCTGCCCGGAATATTTCAGAAGCTACAGAGCTACAGAGCTCGAGGCAGAAATCTCTACACCAGAGCACCTGCTTCTCAAGAGAGAGAATTATAAACACTCTACTAGAGAGGAGAGAAACGTAGACAGACAGAAACACACTACACCTAGTTAGGTTTTTGTTAATGCTTTTAATAGAATTAGAATTGTGTTTATAGTCATAGAAGAATATATTAAATATATTAAATAATTAAACTTAGAGAGAGAGAGAGAGAGAGAGAGAGAGAGAGAGAGAGAGAGAGTGAGTGTGAGTGATGGTGTGATAATGCTGACTCCTTGCCAGTCTTCCTGGGGATGTTGCGTCATGCTCCCATACTACATTATGTGTAACTGAGCATGATTTGGCTTTTTAGCACTGTCTCTGTCCACACTACAGAGTCATTATAGTAACAAAATGTTCTCCATGCACCACTTCCCAACAGTGATGCAATCCTGCCACATTACAAATGAAAGATAAATACCTTACTTGTGGAAACAGTTATTTAATTCTAATTTCCTACATCTTGTTATTGCAGTAAAAAAAAAAAATTGTTATTCCAGTCTCTGAATGTATTGTTGTCTTATATGTATTGTAGTCTAAATACAATATAAAGCAAAACTTCTTCACACAATGCACACCCAACCAATCAAATTTGCCTCACAATTTCAATTTAATTCTATTGGCTGTGAATATATCTTTCATTCTATTGGCTGGATTTTTTCGAGTCAGTTGTTCTGCACGGCTGGCAGGACATCAGTTTTCAAGCACCAGCGGTGAGCTGGGTCTTTGCAGGCCTCCCACTGCTTTCTCTCTGCAGCTGCTTGGCTGATGGCCATATTAAAGCAGAGAAAACACAGCACTATGAAATTCACAGAGCCCTCAGGGACAGGTACCACTGCACAATACAACACATGGTATTTAGACAATATCCAGACTCTAAAAACTAATATATACAGTATATGATATAGCAGAGGAGCTTTGTAGAGTAAGGCAGACTAATGCAGCTAGAGATCAATAACCCTTCGCCAAAGGACAAAGTGCCATAATGGGAAAGACCAGAAGCTTTTCTTTCTTTGTCTCTCTCTCTCTCTCTCTCTCTTTCTCTCTCTCTCTCTCTCTCTCTCTCTCTTTCTCCCTCCCTCCCTCCCTCCCTCTGTCTCTATCTCACCAGGGACATTATTTTTCAGCCCATACGAGACTGCATTGCTTTTTGAAATTAACTAATTTCTGCTTGCCAAAAATTCTTAGCATGAGAAATGTATGAGGGTCGTAGGGGAAGGCAGCTGTAGGACCTACTCCATGGTGCTGTTTGCTTGTGGCTGACTGAATTTAGTTGAGAAACTCAGTAAACCCACCCTCATCCATCTGCTGCCGGTCTGTGCAGAGGAACATTTTAATATTTACTTGTGAAATGCGACACAACCTGTTTTCTGTATGAAAGACGTGATTTGAATACAATCTATATAATGAAAAGCTGACAGCAGAACTCGTAAAACCCACAATGCATCGGCACAGAACACAAAAGTGCCTGAGAAAATATGAATTATGGGAGTCCATCAAAACATGAGCAGTTTAAACAACAATAAAAAGATGCCTGGCTTTGCAGTTTACGTAAACATTTTTCCATCTATTTACTCTGAAAGACTGACATTCCATCCTTCCTCTTTTCCTATAAAGCTCCCGTTTCCCATGAAGCCCCTACACTATGAACTAACCTTTCTGTTAACGTTCGAGACAGACACAGTATCGGTATTTAAGGCTGTACAGTCAGGTATTTTATTAAATACCTGTCATCTTAGGTAAAGTTGCAGATCTGGGGGTCCATGGGCGTTGAGAGTTCTGGTAAACTGGGATGATATGCTGTCACTTCACCTCCTTTTAGTCACTAAAGTTTGTTGACTGATATTATGTGGTCTTCATAGTTCTTTTTACACTGAATTCAATTTTAAATATGTTTCTCTCAGGCATGTGACATTTACAATAAGTACATATTACTTATTCAAAAACAAGGCTGTCATCACACATTAAAATATGTACAGGTGTATGAATTTCGTGAATATTTAGCCTCAGAAACATTCCTCTTCGGTGTCCAGGAATAGTCAACACAAAGGGGCTCCACTTTCCTTGGTACCGATTTTCCATAGGCCTACTATACATAATGTAACTCTAATCAGTTCTAAACTACTTGTTCTAAGTAGACAGCTAAAAGCAATTTTGTAGATCACATCAGATAAATGCCATACATGTAGATGTAAATATAATGGGTAAAAAATATGTAATTGCTCTCCATCTGTCCTACGTAGTTTGTGTGTAATGTAAAGCTGAGGTTTTTCATATCGGCTATGTCATGCTATGCTCCCCTTCTCACTTATCATGTGCATGTGGAGTAGTTTGTGTTGTTTGTTTTCATTAGAACTCCTCGTCCCCTTGATAGCACACACCTGTACCTTATTTGTTCCATCTTTATAAACCCCTGGGTTTTGTCATTCATTGTATCATGTCATGTTCTTGTTCTGGATTGTGTAAGTGTTGGTGTTTATGTGCTATACCGTGCTGCACTGTTTGTTTATTGTGAGTGCCGTAATTTGTTTAGTTTCATCATGTGTAATAAATGTCTGTCTTCGTCAAGAGATGTCTTTGCATCCTGCTCCTTGACCTGCGGCACTCGGGCCGTCACAGAATGACCAACCACCACAGGACGCCGACTCTCTCAAGGATGCACTCAAGGTTGAGCGTTCAGAATGACATAGAGCTGGCACGCACCGAGAGGAAGCACTGACGCCAGGGGATAATCCCCTAGCCACGGCTAAATTAGAGGGCTCCCTATTTCTGACATCCCAAGCTGCTGCCTGGATCCCTGGATGTTCAGGAGAGGACCTCAACCAGAGCTCGTGGCCACACCAGAAGAAGACACCGCCCACTCCAGCCAAGTTGGGGAACCCCCACTGGAATTTCTTGGGGGGGGGGGGCTAGTGCTACCCGACCGAGCCCATGGGGAGCAGCCTGGCTCCTCTGGGACCACTATGGGGACCCGGTAAGGCCTCCAGCTGTTGCTACTGCCGTCTCTTCTCTGTCTCTTCCAGATGGGGGTTATGAATACCTGGCAGGTCTACCAAAAGCCCACGAGGGGGCTGCCTCTTCTTCTCCATGATGGGCTCTCCCTGGGCGGCTTTCGACGAGTGGGCTGAACTCCGTCTCGGCACGTCTGGACCCAGAGCGGTCATGCCCCCCTGCGTGTGCTGCGGGGACAGGGACACACCTCCAGGGCCTGCCCTTCCAGCAGGAGCTATGTTAGTGCACCATTTGTGTTTGTCAATATCTCCTCATGTTTGTCAATATCTCCTCATTATTGTATGCACCCACTGTCCATGTGGGTACGTCATGTAATCTGTCTCGGCTGGGTCCCGCCGAGGCTGCTGTTGACCGTCATCACTGCATTGTTTCTGGTCCCACTGAGACTGCTGCCGCAGCTGGACTTCGCTGTGCTTCCTGTCCATTTGAGGCTGCTGCTGCTGTCACTGGTCGCAGTTCAGCTGCTTTTTCTGATGCTTGTAGTTTAGCTATGTAGGTAGCTAGCCATTTTTTCTCACAATATAATTGATATCGGACCGCACTTTTCTTACATACTAATGTTGGACATTAAAAGAGAGCACCGATTTCACACAGATATGTGATCCTTAAACAAAAGGATACATTGTGAGCTACTATTCATAAATGACATTTGAATAGGAAAATGTGTCTATTTGCTGTTCATTGTATTGGTCTACTGTCCAGTTGACTAATTTGCTGAAACAAAGCAGTGGCACTCAGTGATCATCTTTAGGGATTTCACCAACCCACACTTGACAGGTTGTGGCGAAACGTACAAAATGTAAAACTTATTTATTAAGTAACAGGAGAAATGCTGATGAATGAGAAGGGTATCTCTTGGTACAGGCTGCAAATGTGTGAGACAAAGGGGCATGCCAACATATATTAGTACATCACATTAGTGGATTATGGCTAACTTCAGTCTGTTCAGTGTGTTTTGTGCAAGTTAAGTTATCAGTTGTAAGTAGCAAGTGAAAATACACACAGTTCCGCACACTGTTTAGCATGACTAATGACTAAACATCCAAATTATTTTTTTATGTTAACTGTATATACAGTGTGTAATGTATGATCAGTATTTCGTTTTGTGTGTGTGTGTGTGTGTGTGTGTTAACTGTGTGGTAATATTAGGCTAACAGTTATGTTGACTTGTAAAGTAGCTACCTAACTAATTTAGTAGGTCACTATATGAATGAATTACAACAACATGTTCAGTGGAATATAGCCAAATGCCCATTTGGATATGTGTGTCCTTGCATGTACTACAACTTATTCGTTAGCCCCTTCTGTAGGTTCTATGACTGTGCCTTTCGCAGCTCCTCCCCTTGTGCCTCCAACAACTACAGTATGCATACAACTCTCTCTCTCACTTTGTTGGTGAATAGGAAAGACATTTTTACTAGACAAAGTATGATCTAGACAGATCGACTTTGGACTCTTAAGGTAATAATTCCGATTGAGTATTTCTCATTTTAATTTGGGTTGTGACTGAGATGACAAAATGTCTTATTACAGCTCTAATCTGATTACAGCTCTAATTGCTATGCTATGGGTAGACAGAAATCAGACGCTGTTCCATGGGCAGGTGACGGAGCTGAGATTTTTGTCTATGATGGGAGGACTGCCAGACTTTCAGGGAGTTGGCCCAGAGGCCAAAGAACCCTTTCTGTTTATTTTTGAATACAGAGAGGATATGGCACTGCTTTTGCAAGCTTGTCTTGATGAGCCAAAGCTCCAGGTCATCACCTTGTTTACTGTTACGCTATGCTCTACTCCCCGTAGTGCCTGAAGCACAGACACAGTGCCCCTCACCACACCCTGTTTTAGCTTTTGTTTCTAACTGTCCTCTACACATTGATAAACAATTAAAGAAATAATATTAATCAACACAATTTATTTACTTTTTTACTCAAGGATTTGTTGGTCCATTATGTCTGTCATTACTACATCTTTGTACTTAAAGCAGTTGATATTTGTTGTCTGTTGTCTGTTGTCTGTTGCTTGAGTAGTTGTATTGTTGGTTTAATATGCTTTTTTCAGTACAGTAGTGTGTATGTAGTCCACATAATGCTGAAAACAAAACAGTATTTAACACTGTTGTATATTTAAGATTATTGACATTGTGTTGGTGAGGTCAATGTGCAAACAATATTATGGGAAATAGTGAGGGTAGCTATTTGAATACATTGAAATGTATTGAGAGTGGAAATATACTTATATATAAAACAGTGGTCACATCCTGTCAAGCAACATGTGACTGAAAAGCTGGGTTTGATTAACACCTGGGAGTTGTATGTTAAGATGTACCATAGAATGAGATAGAAGTTGACTTAAAGTGTTTCTGTGATTTAGACTGGTGTTAAATACTGCCTTTGTTGATCTGAACCTTACTTTGTTTCTATCAAGATATTTTTTTCACTTGAACAAATCCTATTTAATAGCCACCACATGATGTTTTTTTAGGCTGACAATCTTTTTATTGTGCTCTTACTTTTTGCACCTTTTCTTCCAATGAATGCATACTTTACAGTATGGAAATGTTAAATAATAATCTTATTATAACTGAGTAGAGTTGGGGTATTTCTATTACTTGGGAAAATATTTATTTGAGCTTTAAACACAATACAATTTATTTTAAATGACTATGGACAAAAAATCTAATCATGAAGTGCTATTCCATCCATAACTTACCATACACAATCCAGATAAGAACGAAGGAAGCTTTTCCAAGTCTTTTCCTAAGATACTGATTTCTAGTTGTCCTGTAATACACCATGGGCCTGAATAAACCATACCTGTCCCAACTGATTTGTGGAAACTGATTTGTGCAAACTGTTCCAACTGATTTGTGCAGGGCTGGGAGTATCACAGGAGCAGGGTTGTTCTTACATATGTCACGGCACAATCTGATGATTTTTTATATTAATGTAGCATTTTCCAGTTAAGACATTCCTGATATCTTGTATGTTAGGTATTTCTGCTAAAAAGGTCAGGTAGTGCAGGTAGGTGGGCTTAAGGGGCCATGTCATTATTCTTTCATCTTTAAGGCCTTTACTGGCTAGCCATGCAGTGGAGTACTTTGATGCATGCAATGGAGCAATGCATAAAAATCATGGTCTTCTTGAAAGATGCAGACTTTGTCCTGTACCTGCTTGAAGAAAGTGTCTTCTTAAAAGTGGAGCTCTGTGCCCGTTACTGATCCGGCCACTGGCCCATCCATCCGGTCAGTCAAGAGTAACTCTCATCTCATCAGTCCATAAAATCTTTGAAAAATCTGTATTCACATATTTCTTGGCCCAGTCTTTTCACCTTATGTGACGTTTCACCTTATGTGTCTTGTTCAGTGGTGGTCAGTGGTGGTCAGATTTCAGCCTTCCTTTACCTGACCGTGTCACTGAGTACTGAACACCTTGTACTTCTGGCCACTCCAGTTGGGTTGCAGTTCTGGAATACGACAGTACTGGAGGATAACGGGTTCCTGGTCACTTTATGTTTGATTCTTTTCAAATCTTTGGCAGTTAATTTGCATGTTTTTTGGCAGTTAATTTGCACGTGTCTTGCGACCCTGTTGACTATTTGCAACAAAACATGTAATGGTTCTGTGATCACGCCCCAATATCTTAGCAATTTTAAGAGTGCTGCATCTCTCTGAAAGACATTTTACAATTTTTGACTTTTCAGAGTCAGTTAAATATCTTTTTTTGGACCATTTTGCCTTGATATATGGTGCACTCTCCATCATTACATAAATACACATTACCTGATAAGTTTAAATCCATTAAGCATTCAAGTTTATACAGCTTGGAGTTGTAAAATATGCTTAAAAATGATATGGTCAAAATACTCTCTTGCCTAATAATTGCACACACAGTATATGGTTAGTTAGACTGATGTGTTATTGACTCCAGATAGGGAAAAGCTGCCAGTGTGTGTGTGTGTGTGCCTGTGTAAGCACAGTTCTAGGAAATGACAATTTATATTACTGAAGACCCATCTATTTGCAGAATATTTAAAGGACAACTGACCCTACTCCAATATTGACTGGCTGAATTAGTACTTATGTAAATGTAAATTTAAATATATTTAAAATGTTTTATATCAGGAAAGATTCATTACATGGGATTCTAAAGTTCCAAGTTCCGAACTTCATTGCTGCTGCAGCAACAACTGGCAATGCAAACAGATCTTTTATTATTGCAATGTGCCTTGCAGTAATGGTAGATTTTTTATTTATATATATATATAAAATTCTCCCATTTGCCATACTCCTGTGTACTCTGTGTACTACTACTACTCCTGTGTACTCTGTGTACTACTACTACTCCTGTGTACTCTCTTTTCCCTTCAAGTTTGGGTCCTCTACCAGAGGTTTGGGAGCTTGAGGGTCCTACATAGTATCTTAGCTGTTCTCAGGACTGCACTCTTCTGGATGGAGAGCTCAGATGTTGACCCTGGGCTCTACTGGAGCCATTCTCCCAGTTTGGGGATCACAGCCCATAGTGCTCCAGTTACCACAGAAATCACTGTTGCCTTCACCCTCCACATGTTTTCTTTCTCTTCTTTCAGCCCTTGGTATTTCTTGAGTTTTTCGTGTTCCTTGTTCCTAATGTTGCTATCACTTGGTATTACTAGTTCTATCACTACAGGCCTCATCTGCTGTTTGTCCATCACTACTATGTCCAGTTGGTTAGCCATTATCATTTTGTCAGCCTGTATCTGGAAGTCACACAGGATCTTAACTTTGGCAATGTATCCTATTTTGACCTTGAAACTTCCAGCCTGTACTGAGCACGAATGAAAATGTGGGTTAGTTTATCAGAAAGTGAAGCGTTCTACCAGGGGTTTCTTGTGATTGTTAGTGCTAATTATCAATGTGATTTACCCTGGTACACATGAGCAAGAGAATAATTAGCAGTTTATTAGCTACTTTGCTTGTTCACTGTCTATTTAGGGTTTTTTAGTACTTTTTTCCTGTTACACAGTTTTGGTCAAGCCCCCTAACATCTGTGTGATGAAGGCTTTTGTCCTGAAGCTGCCTGCAGCAGGATTGCATCTCTCGATGCCTGACAGCCTTCGGTGTCACTGAGCTGTCCATCGCCCCTTCAGATATCTGATTCCCCAGGGCTTGCTCTACATAACAGCTACATAACGAAGAAATTTAGCTTTGTCTCAAGATCTGCTTTGATTTGTGTGTGTGTGTGTGTGTGTGTGTGTGTGTGTGTGTGTATGTGTCTTTGTGGGTTGATGGAGTGTCAGCTGACACCGTTGTCCTGAGTCATGGTAATCACAGTAACTGTATTTAGCATCACCCATAGTGTTGAACAGAAGCACTAACCTATGTAACCCTTTCACATTTCTTATATAGATTACCCTACAGTACACAATGCTTTGTAATAGTAGCTTACAGATTTTCTCTACATAATACAATGTAAGTCACCTGTAGTTTCCAAATTAAGCCAACATGTCTTACAAATTGCTGACACAGCCCAGGTAACGCATGTATTTCCCACACCTGAAGTATAACCTATAGCCTACAGCCAGCTTGAGGCAGCTGCTATGGAAATGCATTCTGTAGCAAGAAGCAGTGTATTTTGGGCAACTTTGAAAACTTCAATGGATCAAAAAGGAATCAGCCAGTAAAGCTCCAAAGAGCAGGAAGAGGTCCCAGGAAAAAAATCTCTCTCTCTTTCTGTATGTGTTTCCTGTCTGTCTCTCTCTCTCTCTCTCTCTCTCTCTCTCTCTCTCTCTCTCTCTCTCTCTCTCTCTCTCTCTCTCTTTCCTCCCTTCTCTGTCTCCCTTCTGTTTCTCTCTCTGTCTGTCTGATAGTGACAGGATGCTCTGTGGACAGACAAGCTCTTTAAAGAAAATCTTTATTTCATATTTGTACACATGTACCACAGACACCATCAAAAAGAACTCTGTAATCTTAACAGATTTGAGGAAGCAGGTGAGGTCACATGGTCAGACATACTACCTCAGCCTGACAGTGTGTGTGTGTGTGTGTGTGTGTGTGTGTGTGTATGCGTGTGCGTGTATGCGTGTGCGTGCAGTGGTTTGGGAACATGTTCTGAACAAGTTTGTTTTGTCTTTCTCAGATCCCCCAGTTCTTTGGTCAACAGAGAGAAAGAAAAAGAAGAGAAGAATGAGACGGAATAACTAATAAATGATTCAGTGTCTGTGTGACTCAGTTTACTGTTTACAAACACACGTCACTTCTGATCAATAAATATGAGTGGGACTAGTTCCCCCTCTGGTTTCTCTACTCAGTTTCAAATGAGGGGGAATTGATTTTGTGCTTGTCTCTTCCTGAAGGTTCAGTCTTCAGTGAGACAGACACACAGACTAAAAAGGTGAATGAGAGAGAGACAGAGTCTGTGGTTCCTTTGTGAGCTCTTATTTCATAGGCTTTCTCTCCATTGTGTGTGTGTGTGTGTGTGTGTGTGTGTGTGTGTGTGTGTGTGTGTGTGTGTGTGTGTGTGTGTGTGTGTGTGCACGTACCAGGGAGCCTTTTGACTTTTGCTCTTTTTCCATCTAATTGCAGACTTGTATACGTTGTCCTTGAACATAATTCTCTCTCTCTCTCCCTCCCTCTCATACACATATACACATGCTCTATCTCTCTCCATCTCTCTCTCTCTCTCACTCTCTCTCTCTCTCTCTCTCTCTCTCTCTGTGTGTGTGTGTGTGTGTGTGTGTGTGTGTGTGTGTGTGTGTGTGTTCCACTCTCACTCTCTGTGTCTCTCAACTGAGGAGTTAGATGTAAGATGTAAGGGACTAACAGGGCTGACTACAATAGCTCTAGTAAGTGCTCTTTGTGTGTGTGTGTGTGTGTGTGTGTGTGTGTGTGTGTGTGTGTGTGTGTGTGTGTGCAGAGAGAGCGAGAGAACAAAAAGAGAGCAGATGACAACTTCTGGCCAATTTTTTCAGAAAACAGGTGAGTCTAAAGTGGCAACAGTAAATATGTTGTAGTAACAGAAGCTAGTTAGGCACAGGATTTGCAAGTAAGGATTTGTAATAGGTAAGTATAATGAAACATGCAGCGTTTCCGCAATCATCAATGTCAGCCTCAGGTCAGCAGCTAACTAACATTATGCACATTGCTAGTTTCAAAGTGCCAGGGCTCAAAACTAGGTGCTACACCCTGTGTGTGTATCTATGACTCTATGAGTGTGAGTGTGTGTGTCTGTGTGTGTGTGTGTGTGTGTGTGTCACTATGAGTGTGTGTTTCCGTGTCCCTATGTCCACTGCTATGCATGCTGAATTTTATCACTTATAAATGAGGGGTACCTTAGATTGCAGTCCTATTTCTGCCTAGTTCATGTGTTTGTGTGTGTCTGTATCTCTGTGTGTGTGTGTGTGTGTGTGTGTGTGTGTGTGTGTGTGTGTGTGTGTGTGTGTGTGTGTGTGTGTGTGTGTGTGTGTGTCTGAGCATGCTTGGTTGTGCATGTGTTTCAGATGATTAACAGCTTACTCTTTGCAGCCCTGAAGAACTACATAGCACATGTATAAGGACAGATCACAGGGCTCTGCACAAAAGAGAGGGTGCACTTGAATGTGTATGTGTGTGTGTGAGCTTTCATGTGTGAATGTTTAGTAGTCACAGAAGCTGTAAAACTGTTACTGATTAAAAAGAGGAACATCTTGGGAAAAACAACGCATTATGGGCTGTGTGAGAAAAAGTACTGTATGTCTACAGCAGGATATGTCTTGCCGAGCTTTAAATGCTGTTATTATTAAGCCACAGACAGTCAATTATTCTACTCCCAATAATGTAGAAATATGACGTTAGGCATCCTATGTGTACATGGCATGAACTAAAAGCGACTTTCACAGAAACTAAATAGCACCTAAAATGGCACGTCAGGTTTTCTTAGCTTTTATCTGGTCTCTGCCTCCCCATATTGGTTACAGGTAGGTACTGCACTTACCGCATGTTCACCTAGACAGAAAGACAGTTAAAAGTAACTTTGCAGAAGTTTTGTAACGGTTTATCATGGCTTCATACTATAAATATGCTGATGGGTCATTGATACGCACTGTTATTTCCAGGCCACTGCTATCTGATTATCTGGGGTTTTTTTCTTTCTCCTTTAAAAAGAAAACAGCTTTAAGGCCCATAAATCCATCTCCACCTGAATTACCCTGTCTGAGTGTTTCTCCATTTAAGTCAAAACACATTCCAGTGCTGCAGTGTTCAGTATTATCGCTGTAATATATTACCCTTTTAACGCTAATGTAGGCAGTTGGTGGGGAGCTGAATGCTGTTTTCCCTGCGTTCATTTATCTGTCGTCCCCGTGTGAAATGTATTGTGTGTGACTGAGATAAGCCATCTTTGCTGCACTGTCTGCAGGATTTACAGCAGGGTCTGAGTGTCTGAAAGATGCTCTCTGCACTTTACAGACAGTGATTAAACTGCCCAGTTGACTATTCACAGCAATCTGAAACCCAGCCAGTAGCCTACTGCCTGACCCAGCTAACAATCTCCTCAACCCGGCCGAAAAATAAAAGATCCAGTCCAGCTAATAGCACTCACAAGCCAGCTAACAACATCCACACTTCATTCAATAAACCACACCCCCAGTAAAACATACACCCCAGTTAACAAACTATTCTCCCAGTACATCTCACACCCTAACCTACATGCCCTCTTCATCGGATAACAAATCCCTTTACTTTAATTAGATCAGTCTACCTCACACATTACACAACCCAGTTAGCAAATTATACAACCCAGCTATCATGCTCAAAATTGACAGTTTTTTTCTGTTTTAACAGAAATTGATGGTCCACTTCTCTTATTTATATCTCTCTGTATATTTTTGTCCCTCTTTCTCTCTGCCAACCCCACTGAATGTCTATCTCTTCTCACTGAAATAAAAAATGCCAATAAGCTGATCTTTGCCTGTCTATTATTGCTCTTGTTATTGACAGTATAGAAGGTTGCTTTGGATAAGAGTTTTCTCTTCAAACTGTAAAACAATTGTCATCACTTCAGGAGAAGCATGAGGTGTATGCACATATGTTATAGCATATGTGTGTCTGTGTGTGTGGCAGGCCAAGAGGGTGTGTGCAGTGCAGCATATGCGAAGGGCAGAGAAGCACAGTAGCATATGGCAGACTCATTTCCTCTCTCCCTCTGAGTGTGCATGTGTATATTCCTGTGGTTATGCTCTGTCCAGGCCAGCAGACTGTAAGATCACAAACACACACACACACACACACACACAGACAGCAGTGCAAGAGCTGATGATGCCATGTGTCTGTGTGTGTTCATGAATGGCATGTCACTGAGGTAGAAGTGATCACCATGCGGCACCTACCCAAAAAAATGACCAGCTAATGTGGTGACTTTGTAGCATGAGACGAGTGCCAGCACTAGTCCCAGGCCAGTGTGTAGACCCATAAACTGTGGACCCCACTCTGGGGTCAATTTAGCACTGGTCCCAGACCAGTGCATAGATGCACGAGACCACTGCAGCACTGTGGGTCCCACTCTGGGATAGAATGCTTTACTCAGACTGACATATTTATATACTAATATTATTGAAATTGCATTAATTATAATGGAATAGTGGAATAATAATTATACATTTTTAGTTATAAGCACCTTTCAAGGTACCCAAGATCGCTGTAAAAAAATATTAAATGAGCAAAGAAGATAAGGATAATTAAAGATAAAAGTACAGTATAATAATAATAATAATAATAATAATAATAATAATAATAATAATAAACTTCAAAGCAAGTAAAAGAAAGGAACCTAACCTGCAGTAGAAGGAAAGCTGAAAAGTTAATATATCTATTTAAGATTCCAGGTGAGTGTAGGGGTGTGTGTGTGTATATATATATATATATATATATATATATATATATATATATATATATATATATATATATATATATATATAGGGGTATATATATATACCCCTTCTATATATATATATACATACTTGCTATACACACACACACACACACACAGTGACATTGGCGTCTGGAACAGTGGAAAGCCTCTGCCCTCTGTATTTTTATATTGTAGGATATTGTAGTTCTCAAATTGCATTTAATTGGATCCAGGAGCTCCTGACCTCCAGTTCCATGAGACAACATAATCTGAATGTCACAGTAGGCCGGTCATCTAGCAGGACACGCCTACTGCTGCACAGAACCACACTAAACACCTACCCTGGTCCCAGTCACCCGTTTACTGAGCTCATTCACCTGTTCCTTGCTTCCCCTTTCACTATTTAAGCCCATGGGTTCCTGCACTCGGTGCTGCACATTAGTGGACCTTGGAGCAACATACTTGTTTTCTCTGTCATTGGATTGCTGCTTGTTAAACTGCTGTGGGTTATGGAGAATAAAGACTCCTTTACCTTACCCTCACCTATAGATCCCTCTGTGCCATCACCGTCACATTCAGTAGATACTGTTGGGACAAATACAATATCTTAGGATATAATATTGCATTTCACATATGGATTTTTGCTTGAAGGAATCTTTGCAATAGAATCTGGGAAAGAATGTTTTAGGTACAAGCTGGTCTCTTTCATTCAGCCAATCAAAACCACATTTCTGGGCTCTTAGCACCACCTCTACGATTGAGGAAGCTTCTCCATTTCCTGTTGAGAGTTACCCCTTCTACAATTTGCAGGGCCACCCACTGACAGCATCCTGAACAGCTGGACCACTGTTTGCCATGGAAGCTGCATCATTTAGAACCTGCGGCAGATAGGGAAAGTGGCCAATTTTCCCAACCTCAGGAGACTGACCACAAATGCAAATGGCACAGTGGATAGCAACTCCCTTGTGGCCTCCTGCATGCCCCGCCCCTTCTGCTAGCCCACAGGGTCTTTGGTCCCTTGGTGTGTGGCAGAAGGTAGTACAGCATCCAGGCATAGCATGCCAGAGTCTCTAACATCTCCTTCCCCCAAGATGTCAGCCTCATTGAGACCCTAATGCCACCCAACACCCACCCCAGTGCAAGCTGTTATATCAAACTATACTTCTTCAATAAAAACTGTGTTGTGTCATAATTGGGTTTTATAATTTCACTTGTACTGCATGGAGTCCTGTGTACATGGCCTTGTTTTGTGTGTTACTCTGTTGTCCTGGACTAAAACTATTTTGTATTACAATATACTTAAATACGCATAGGATAAGTATTAACGCTGACTTAACGTTGACTTGACTTCACACAGGAAAGAAAAAAGCAATACAAATACAGTGTGTATCTGCTGCTGGATATCTACTGCCTTGTAGAGTTTTAATGTCAACGTAAACTAGGACAGATGGCCAGAAACAGGCTTGGCCAACACTGGAATATTTTTGATTCTGTACTGTTGGCCTCTTGCTAATATGCGCAGTTGTTGCTACGTATATTTATTCCACTAAAGTGTTTCACATGTCAGTCTCTTGGATAAAGTAGCAAAGTAAAGCTAAATGTCATGTAACACTGTATTGTAACAGTGCTTAGGACCTTGAGCTTCACTCAGTTCGTAAGAACTGGAATTAGACTGCCCTCTGGTGGGCTGACAGGTACTTTGCGTCTTGCACTGAACAGGACTGATAGGTAGTACAATAAAGATAACATGCAAAGACAGAATAGTAAATACTCAAATCAGCTTCTAATGTATTTAAAAGAGGATTGTGACACTGTTCTGTAGTAACATCTGAACTCATCTTTAAAGCACTATTTGATGTGCAAACTAGATAGTTTGATAGTTTTTTCTATCAGAACATTCATGACTACAACTGTCCCACTGTTTAAACAGATAAAGACAGAAGAATGAAGAATGTGCAAATGTGTTGCTACTCTCTCTCTCTCTCTCTCTTTGTGTGTGTGTGTGTGTGTGTGTGTGTGTGTGTGTGTGTGTGTGTGTGTGTGTGTGTGTGTGTGTGTGTGTCACATGACACATATGCATGACTGGAGTTTAGAGTGACTTTTGTGTGAGATATGAGTCATGACAGTGCCTATAGCCAATAAAGTCTTATATTAGCCTTCTGGTGACATCGGCCTGACTGGAAGAGATGCCCAGAATAGGACAGAATAGGACAAGGTTTAAAAGTTTGTAGATTTCTTTGTGATGTCTAGAGCATAGTTATGGACAAGAACTCTACTCTGTTATTGTAGAATGCATTATTAAAGGATATATAAACTTCTAAATCAGAGCTTTTCACCATGATTCCAGAACAGTGCTCCAAACATACTGTTAATTCAATTAGAACTCTGACAATAGTATATTTGTCACGGGACGCAGCCCCCCACGAGTAACGTGGTATGGCTTGCCACGTGCAGGGGGGTTCACCGTCATTTGTAGCCAGGCCCTCCGTGATTGCACACACCTGCACGGGGTTACCGTTGTGTGTCTATTTAAATCTCTGCTAGTGTGTGCATCATTTTGGTTATTGTTTGCTGAAGTCTGTTGAAACGTTTGTGAAGCCATCGTGAAATGTTGTGTAGCCTGTGTCTAGTTAAATGTATAGTCATGTCTGTGGTTAATGTTGTGTGTGGGTGCCATTGTTATAGTATGTGTTCTATGTTAATAAATGTATGTCACTGTCGAGGGAGTCTGTCCGTCCTGCTCCACGTCCATCGGCACTCGGGTCAGCAGCAACGTTACAATTTTATATTAGAAAATAAAATCAGTGACTGATAAGAGTAATTTTGTTTAGTGGTCTTTGGCTGTCTGTCAATCTGTCCACCTCCCTGTCTGTGGGCTGCAGTTGGGCATTGTTGAATTAAATATAAGTCAGCCTGCTCTTCATAAGCAGAAGCCCTCACAGATGGGTCATGCAGAACTTGGCAACTTTAAGAAACTATCTGGGCATGTTTGGTTTAAACAGGATAGGCACTGACCATGCTATGCATCATTTGAGCTCTGAAAGCTGAAGCCACTGTCCAGAAAAGAGGGAGGTGTCATCTGTTATTGTACACACTGCCTGACTGTGTGAAGAACTCACTATCCTGCTATCTCATGGATTATTCTCTGGGAAAACAACAGAATCAATCAAATAGAAATCCTTTAAGTTCTTAAAACAGCTGAATCAAGAATAACTGCTTATAGTGCATTCAATAGACATTGGCATTGCATATACTCACTAAGGAGTGCCCTATTTCACAAATGGCCAGTCATTTTAGAAAGAAATTGGCATGTAGACTGATCTGGGTAGGTCAGGCTCTCTATTAATGCTATTCACAAAATGCAATCAACATTTTGGAGTTAAGATAAGAACTCTACTGGCTTGCTTCCTTTTTATCCTGACTCAGTGTTCCAACATTCTTCCTAGTAGCACTTTTGGTGCCAATGCTGATGCCAAAATCTTGAATGATTCTGCACTTTGCCACTGCAAAAAAATAGGATCTGCAAAACTTTGCTGATGTGGAACCTACGCACACGTGATGCAAGTATCCAAAGGGTGTCACCACGTAAAGCCGTTCACACCTCTTTCCACCATTTACAAATAAAAGCACAAGAAACATACCAAAAACAGCAGCTATGAATTATCAGTGGTCCTGAACCAGCTGAAAAAGTTGATTCTGGACTGTTCACCCTCAAAATGCCCTCAAAGGAAAGAAGTAGAATTTGCAAAAGAAGAGCTTGTTCCACCATATGTTTTAAACAACATCTTCCAGCTTCTGTTTCCAGATAGGGAATGGCCACAACCAGACAGGTAATCATTGTGTTCTCAAACCAGTAGAAACATGGGTCCGCTAGTTCACGGGAACCAACCAAACACTAGATTCAATACCAGCACTTTGCTGAGTGAAAGGCAGTATTTATGTCACCTTGGTTGTCTGAAATCATGCTATTTGTGCAAGTCACTCCTGTTTGACCTCGGATAACAGCATGCCTGTCATGGGATGTTTCCCAGTCACTGTATTTACTTGCTCAGATTGTGCACTGCATGCACCCAATGGACCTGTCAGTCAATGTGCCCTCAACATGCGCTAATGGGGAGTGGGGAAAAGCCACAGCCATGGAAGGCTTGAATCACTGGCCATCATAAAGCTTCTTCCCGCTCTAACGCAGCTGGTTCATATAACTGGCAGTCACTTTGAGTTTGAAATCAGATGCATCAGAATAAAAGAAACAGAAATGTGCAGTGGGTAATGTGCTCCTGACTGGCACGCCAATTTTCTGAAGCTTCTGTGGCAGGTGAACACCATCTCCCTGGCACACAAGGGTTCATCTCTCCTAAGCTGTAATGGATGTGCAAGTAAAATAAGACATATTCCCCCAGCCCAGAAAAGGTCAGCTGGGAGCAAAGACAGTCACTCAGCAAAAAGAGGGAGATGAGCGAAGGGCATGGTCCCGTTTCCAGGCAACACCACCGGGACTGACTGCGGAACTCTGGGTAACAGGGGGAGGGGAGTTTCTCTCAGTGAAAAGGTTATGTGTCGTAATCCTTGCTCTGTGCAAATGGTACCAAAGCCCTTAAACACTTTTGTGTGTGGCTTGGTGTGTCGCAAGGAGGTGGGAAACAGAGAGCATGATGAACATGAAAAGAAACTTCACTGACTTTTTAATGTGGATTTCTGACTCATGGTTCATAACTCTGACAAGCGAACATGATCTCTCATACAAACATAAGTCTGTGTCCACATGCTCAGACACACACACATGCACACAAATGCAGACAGAAAGACACACACACACACACACAGAGAGAGAGAGACAGAGAGACACAGATGCACAGGTCATAAGATTTCAGACTTTCTTTTTGCAGAAAGAACAGTCTCTAATCTAATCTTAGGCATCACACAGAGACTCTAAACTCAATGATCTATCAATTCAAAGGGATTAGGAGATCTTCTGTTGCCAAATGGTACAATGCCATACCTTTGATCCACACATGATCACACACACACATAAACACACTGGACTGTAGGTGTGTTCCTCTGGATCTTTCTCTCATTCACCAACTGTTCTCATCCAGGGAGAGTCTCCAGTGAAGAGACGACACAGCTCAAGGTTTCCCGAATATTGGTAACTCTCAGACTTACCATTAGTGGAAGAGAAACGATTACAATGCAGCAACAGCAGCATGAGAATCAGGCCCACTGAACTTTGAATAATTCTAATATGTGACACTAGACCCAGAGCAATACAGGCCTGCTCAGTTCAGAGGTAAATCAGTGATTTATAGCTCTACGAGTGCACACATATTACCTCCATGTGGAATTACTGCAGCAGATTACTGAGTGAATGTGTAATATCCCCCTCCTCCCATTGCTACAGCCACCATAAGTTTGAATTATTATAAGGTAGGTGGGAGAAGAGGTTGAACTTCTGTGTTTGTACCTGAGTAAACTCCCTCCACTTACAGAGTGAGAGTGAAAGAAAAAAAGACATTGACAGAGCAGTGCTCAAAAGAGAAACAGTTGAGAGCTAAGAAATAATATAGAGAGGAATGGGTAAATATTCATGAGGGAGGGTTTAGTGGGTCAGGAAAGACTAAGCTGGTGTCTGATATGATGTGTGCTTATGGAAGCACCAGCATGTGGGAAGGCCATTTCTAGATAGTTTCAGACAGTGATTGCAATAGTTACTACAGTTAATGTTGCTGCAATTGATTTTAAAGTATTTGCTAACTTCCACCAGACAAAGGAGTTTATCTACTTCTTTTCAGCCCCACACCCTCCAGGCAAACCAATTGATAGGCAAGGTGCACTGCCTCCTTGTAGAGACATTTTCTGAATGGTTAGTATGATTAAAATGTTTAATTGCTGATTATAGACAACAGAACTGTCACAGAGACTTCTTTCTTTCTCAGTGCAACTATTTTACTTATAAGGATTTACAATTTAATTTGAAGTGTTCTTTAAAAATTAATGTTCTGAATGAATGTTAAAGGTAGTTAAAGGGCTAAGGGATACTACTGATACAGTTGCATAGCTATTGACATGATATGAGAGATATGAGAATATATCTGATTAGGAAGTTCAGTATGTGTACCTTGTAAGCTAAGAAATCCAGTAAACTATTTAGTTTGGAAGAGGCAGTTAGTTCACGAGGCAGGTCAAGTTCCTGCTCCTAGGTGAACACCTTTCTCAAGTGCAAGATTGAAATTCATAAACATCATAAATGATATTTTCCTTCATTAAGTGAATATCTTAAACCAGAGTCTGCCATTTGCCAAAATGATAAATGTTAGAAGCAGAGACAGAGCGAGACATGGAAAGAGATTGGATGGCAAAGCCTCTACGCTTTGCTCCTGGCTATAATCCTCCACCTCTCCACCACAGATGTTTAGGTTATTTCATAGGACATATCTGCACCCATTGCCACAGAACATTTACAACATTAAGCTGACACTTTTATCCAAAACAACTCACAGTTACATGAATTTCATGAATAATGTAGAGTAGCTCAAGATTTTTTTTCTGGAAGTGTGTGCAGATTTGAGTGTATATATATATATATATATATATATATATATATATATATATATAGAGAGAGAGAGAGAGAGAGAGAGAGAGAGAGAGAGAGAGAGAGAGAGAGAGAGAGAGAGAGAGAGAAAGTGCATGTGCTGTATAATTGATTAGATATTTTATAGTACCTTGCAACCTTGCAAAAGTATTCAATTCCACTAAAAGTCATCAGATTTGTCTGGATGATACAACACTTTGATATGTTGTTCTGTGTCATGTTTTACTTTAAGAGACAGACCTTAAAATTAATTAATTTAAAATGTTATTGGATACATGTAATAAAATATTCTAGAACAAAAATTATTAACTGAAAATTACTGTTTGTATTAGTACATTTCCCATGATCTGTGGTAGCTTCACATTTACACAGATAACATATTTTGCTATAATGAGAACATTATTGGCCTCCATTTGACCTCTACCTCTGAATCATTTAAAGAACATTCTAAAGAAATCCGATATAAAGTTGTAAATAGACACAAGAATGAAGACACAACATGTCCAAGTGTTTGAATATCCCAGTGACCACTTTTGGATCAACTGTGAGGAAACAAATGCTGCATCATGTTATTCAAACATTGCATACACATGACCATCCCTCAAAATTCAACAAGAAAGTGAAGGAGCCACAAAGTTCAGAGACTGGAGTGAAGGTACACCAATCAATAACATCAAGAGCTCTGGCCTATATGCTGCCAGGCATTCATGGAGTGCAGTTGGTTTTTTCAGCCAGTAGGGATGGACCATGTCAGGGCCTAGAGTTTTCCAGCCCTTCATATTTGAGACCCTTTCTTGGATGTCTGCTAGCATATTGGTTACTGGGTCCTGTTCAGGGAGGTTGCTTTGGTCTGTTGTTGTGTGATACCTCCTTCTCCCATGTGCTTTTCCAGTATTGTTCACTCTCCACCTTTGGTGGGTCTTTTCTTATGCTATTATCCTGCCATCGAGAGTACACTTCGGATGGCTCATATGAGAATATCCTGTTTATTCTACTGGCTTCTCCTTTTCTTGTGTACCTCTTCAGGTGGGAAGTTGGAGCTGCTACTCATTGCTTGGCAATCTCCAAGGCCTCAGGTATGGACAGCTTGTTATACTTCTCAGGTACCTTCATCACGGTTTTCTGCATTTATGATAGCTGGCTAACTTCTCACTGTGTTGCCCTTATCATGGCCTTCAACCTCACTCTTCATGGAGGATACTGCTCTTTGATGGTGTTTATCTCGTAGCCAGGCATCTCAAGTATTGTTGTTGCTGTGGCGTATATCAACTGGTTGGTCTCACAGATGGTCACAGTAGTGATCGTTTGAAGTGCTGCATTCACGGCTTCCAGCAGCTTTTCAGGTTCTTCACTTGATCTTGGTAGTCTGTCCTTCTTAGCCATGTAATATTTCGTGTAATACCTTGTGTAATATGTATATATACAATTAAAATACAATTGTACTTCCAATATACTACAACTCTCAGTGCCAAAGTGTTCGATGACAGAGTGTATATAACTTGAAAAAGTTGTGAATTAATTAAAGGAGTGTCGAGTGAGGTCCAATGTCTGCATCATGGATTTTCATTCCTTTACCTGTAGATCAGTACTGCACCTCCCAAAGGCATCAGCATGAACATCAATGCTTATTCAGATTAAGACATTAAGCTAAATAATTAGACATTTTCCTCAAACTATGCCTGCAGCCATAGCAAGGTGGATAATTACAGATGCAAGTTATCAAAGTCTTAAGAAAGAGTTAGGGTTTAGCAGGTACATCACAGAACCCCTATCTCCATGTTGAGTTCCTTGCCTCTGCCAGAACATAACCTTTGAGGGTCTTCCCATGAGGTGTCACAGACTATATTAATAGGCACATATGCAGAATTTCACTATTCTGATTAATTCATACACACAGACTTAATGCACACAGAAAACATGCAAAAACAAATTACAGTTGTGACTATGGGTAATTGTTTTATGTGATGTCTGCCTGTATTCCTCTGTTTGTATTGCACACTGGGGCTTTTTCAACATTCACTGTATGTCAGTGTGGCCAACAAAATATAATAATTATCAGAAGGCAGAAGGTGTTATAATTGTGCATGAATCAACATATGTAACTGTTATTATTGTAGTTACTAAACTCTTCATCTCAAAAAGAGCAAAAAGAGAAAATGTTTTACTCTAGTTTTTCTGTATGACCTAAATAAATAAAAAGATCACAATCACATGATAATGATATATGATACAATCAGTTTCATAATATAACATCTGACTGTAGTGTGCATTATTATGCTTATTATAACCTAATTCCCTTGTTCTCTGGGTCGTGTTTTGATTAGCGCTCTTTAGAATAATTCTGAGGAAAACTCCTACAATGTTATAACGTACTCCGAGACATGGAATACGATATCAGCAGAATGAACCAAGATAGCCCTGAAGGGGGTGGGGATCCCCCTGGAAATTCCTAGAATAACAAAAAATAGGAACATGATCACTGCTTGGCTTTATTTTCCAGTGCACAACACTGTGACTCCTTTCAGTACTGTCTGCTCTAAAAATATAATTTCCTTTATTGAGTGAACACATCCAATATCTCGACATTGAACTTTCAACCCCTCAATACTTAATGATCAATGAACGCGTGCATTGTCGTCACAGTTGTGCGCGCTCCTGGAACGTTGGAGGTTTTTTTTTCATGACTGCAGATGTAGAACACATAGATTATATACCATCAAAAACTTTAAAACATACTTTTTGAACATGCTATAGAAAATGAATGAAAATAAATGCATGTTTTTTTTCGAACAGTGTAGTATTATAATGGCGAGAGTCCATTAAAGTGAATTGGTTTACAATCGCTGAGCTCTAGTTTGTCTAGATCTATACTGATGCGGTCGTGCCTATGAGTACAGGGAGCGCGCATTGCTAGCGCTGCGGTGATCCTACCGATGACTAGGAAGGAGAATAATCTGGGCGTTAATGTTGACAACGCCGTGAGACGATTGATGTAACAGCTCTGGGAGAAGAACTGAAACCGGCACTATATTGTCCAGTGTTTCTTACATGTCTGTCTCATTTATCAAACCTGCATAGATCATATTTTGCGACAGAGAAAAAGAGAAACAGATTGACAGGACGAAGAAGACATACGGATGGAATTCCCAGTTGCTAGCTAGATGGAGAAGCCGAGAGGGTGGAAGAGTGTTGATGTTGTAAATTATTAAATATTGTACGTTTAAAACAACAAACATGCATCTGCACCAGGTGCTAACAGGAGCTGTTAATCCCGGGGACTGCTGTTATTCGGTGGGAAGCGTTAATTACATTCCATTCACGGTAGGTACCCAACCACGCATATTTTGATGCCAAACTACCGAGCCTGCCAGCTGGCTATTTACCTGTCTAGTATGCGTTGACTAGCAGGCTAGTTAGCTGCATTTAGTAGGCAGTTAGTGTCATGGCCACAAACTAGCTGTGATGCTGGTGGTTTGCGTGTGAATGCTAACCTAACGCTAACGTGAGTTTCCCTGTCAGCTTCTTTCCGTCATTCATTTGTTCAGAATGACATATGTGCTCTCTGTTTTATCTTAGCTAGCTACAGTGGATGCTTGAGTCAAGGTTATTTTAATGTGTCTCCTTGTACAGTCTAAATCGCATGAATAAACTAACTAGGGTACAATACGGTGAGCTTTAAAAGCAAACGCTCGCTGTTGAATAATTAGCTAGCTAGCTAGCTATATATGGTCGCTGAAGAGTTTTAATTCACCAGTAACTTTAAGTCGCTAGTTTGCTAGTTATATTCTCACTAGATGTTGGCAACGTTAGCTAGGAGACATAACCCACACGATGGAGGCTTGGTCGATTGGCCAGCAGCGTTGAGGTTTACGCTTCGTCGTGAGAGCTGTCGTTACTAGCATCAGCTGTGCAGACCGTGCCGTAGAAAGTACGGCGGTCGCTGAAGGCGTAGTTACTGGCCGTGTAACGATGCATCAAATGACACAGAGCCTCCGCTCTTTTGTAGACAGCATGATCATTTCGTGCAAACCGCGGAACCAGGCCTGTGTCGAAATAGCTGAGACGGCGTGATGGATATAACTGGTTACGTATAATTCCTTAGTTTATGCGTTTGTTGTTTTTGTGTGATGTCTCCGTTCATTGCGTCAGCGCACCGTGCACTTTTGATGCGGGTTAAGTGTTGATTTATGGCTCTCTGTCGTCCACTGTCATCATGAGCAAAAATATACATACATGACAAACAGTTTTTCCGTGTCAGTCATGAAATCATAGATTCAAAGATTCTTTTTCATCGCTGCGATATCATTCGTTAGCCATTCCGCATATCCGTATTGGCCGAATTAAACAGATTAGGCAAGATGACGTGAATTATTCCTGTCCTTTTAATAATGGTCCTTGAATTTTGAGGCAGTGATTTATTACGTTAGAATGAAGAAGCTAAACCTTTGTAATACAGATTGGAATATTCCTGTATTAACTTTGTGCCAGGGGTATTTATTTCCCCATGAGTCACCCACAGATGCAGTATCAGATTCTCATAAATCTATGGATGTGCAAGGTGTATTGGACAGGCTATAATTAGCTGTTTTATAGTCCCTGTGTATTTGTAACCAGTTGGGTTGTAGAAGCTCTTTGTGCTGAATCAGACTGTCACAGATTAACACACACAGGTTTGTGAAAGTGCAGAAGGGTTTTTTTTTTTGTTTTTTTTTTGTGGTTCCTTAAAGGTGTGTTATATGTATGAGAGTGATTGAATTGGGGACCTTTTTGTTTTCCACTATCTGAAGCTGTATTTTCTATCTGAGCCATCTATTTCCCCCTCTTTAAATTAGCATTTCATATTGACAGCAGGCTTGAGGTGCCATGACTGATTCATGGAAGATAGTGTTTCTTCCACAGAGTAGTGCTTCAATTTAATGTAGCATGTAATGGTTTTCTGTTCTTTGATCACTATGCGTATGACCAACAGGGGACTGTGTCCTCCGTTTTCACCTTTGGAATAACCCTGTGACTCCCAGGTTGAAATGTCTCTGTTATCTAAGATCGCTGTGTTTTGATGTAATTAGCTTTCATCAGATCTGTTCCCTGTCCTTTGTGACTCTATTCTCTATATTAACCCCCTGTAATGGCCCTAATTTTATCAGTTCATTTCAGCTCAAAAATATTCTACACTAATAGCTATTAAACTGACTGCCTGTGCTTCAGTGGAATTGATTAGCTTTTACTTCAGATCTAATCTGCATGCTTGTCAGTGAGCTGTCAGTGCATTAGGTAGACGGCCAGATGACAGAGCGTATTATGTGCTGCGGGAGCTTAATCAAGGGGTGCCAACTCCATGGTGCTTGTTAAGATGATGAGTAAGTATTTTGCAGAAGGCTATTCAAGGTTCCCCAAACCCACAGCTCTGTGGGAAGCAGTGTGACGGTTGCTTTTTCACACTGGTTTGGTGCCTCACTGTTCCTTACCCTTCTGTCTGTCTCTGCCCCCTTCTACGCTCCCCACTGCTTTGCCCTGCTGGCTGTGTCGCCACCCCTATGTGTTTTGCTCCTCCTTAAGCTCTCCCGAAGGGAGCAGGGAATGTTAGCGAGGCCATACGGCTGCTCGGCCCCAACTGCTGCAAATTTTACTAGACAGATAATCCCGGACCTGGTCACTGTCAAATGTAATATGAGCAAGGCTTTACTGAAAAACAAACATTGTTATGTGACCTTTTCTGCCTATACATAAATCTACATATAGGTAACATTAGCAAAATAAAACAACAAACATTTCATTAGAATAAGAAGTAACCAGTGTGCAGAGCTGTTTTCCACTATTGTTTATCATGAGATAACGACGACTTACCAACACATTAATGTGAAGTAAAATTCCTTTTCACCATCTTAGAATATTTCATCACTTTCTTAAGATCCTTGTTAAATGGTCAGACCACAAAATTTAGATCAATGTTGTGGAGCTGTTTTTAAAAGAAATCATGCTGTCATTTAGATTGTAGGATTGTTTAATCCTTAGTGTTGCATGCATTGGAACTGTTTGTAGATTAGCCAGGCTCATCTGCGAGTCCAGCTGCACACAGGCGTGCTGTTTCTGGGAGATGTGGTCTCACCGTGTGTGGAAGATGTTCCCTCTGTGTGGAGCATCAGAGCAACCCACTTCACATATACATCAAATCCACGGGCTGCCAGGAAAAGAGCAGCCCCTCTTTGGCCAAGGAAAGAGGGCTTGCTCTCAGGTGTTTGTGGCACTGCGTCGTGGGCTGTCAGAGCTGTTGGCGGTTGCTTGGCATTCAGAACAGCCAAAAAAAGGCACCCAAGCACAGCATGTCTGAAACACTTACGCTGGCCCACACACATGCAGCATGCTGTCCCTAACATCCACATGCACACACAGAGCACACAATTACTCCCAGCACTCTCACACTGTTTATCGGTGGACTGCTTTTCTGGAGGCTGAAGGCCCAGCACTGGTTGTTTAATGTGTCCTGTCACTTATGTAAATGGTGAACTTGGGGTATGGCTTTCTGGGATTACCACCATGACACTGCAAGATACATCACTGAATTAGCTGCGACAATCCGGGGTTTTCACAAGAGGCTCTGAATGAAGCACTGGCCCCCCCTGTTCTGCCGTGGGTGCTGCCAACACCATGCATCTGCACTCTGAGTCTAAATGCACACGAGCAGTAGAGTGTTGGCCCTATGCAGATCCCACCCCATAAGCTTATTCCCACCTTCCTTTCTGTTCCAAAGAACATGTACGTGCCATGTCCTGCCACACAGACACAGGTGCACGCACACACCAGCATCGAGTTGAGCTGTCATCGATGAGCTGATCGTGTTCTTGAGGAGTGATGAGTGATGCCTGGCTTTGTCCCTTGTTCAGGATGAGAGAAGAGAACGCCTCTGACTGACGGTGGTGAAAGGCAGTGCATCAGCACCATGTCCGGATCCTCACCTCGCGCTCTGCAACTAAGCACAAAGTAGAAGGCTGTTACATTTTAAAACCTCTTTAAAGTCTGCAACTGTTACTTATGCAAGGAAATTCAAGTGAGACCAAGGATGTTCATAGTAGGGCCCTATAAATGCTGAGCTCGAAGAGGCTGACGCTGAATGGTGAGGAGCAGCTAGTTTGACCTTTTGCACCACTATTTGTCCGTGTATAGGGTGGTGCAGGGTGGTGCAGGGATGCTGCAGTCTCGTCCTTCCCCAAAACAGCCAGCCAGTGCTCCATACTGGGATATCCAGGTTAACATACAGACCACGTTGGAGGATGGTTGTGCTGTTTTTGAAAGCATTGTTTGACGTCTTTTCAAGGGTTAGCACTCGAACATTAGCATGATGCACTAGATCTTGCAGAACAGCGCATCTGTGCTTCTCTGCGAGCAGGGCCGGAAATGAGCCGGCTGCCTGCAGTGAGGAGGACTTTGGCTTTTCGTCAAGCCGAAAGCTGAATCCACAGTGGGCTTTGCACCTCTGTGTCTCTGATCTCACTACACGCCAACTCTTCAGTCAGCTTTGGATTTATACGAATGGTAGCTACAGCTGGCTACAGCCTGATGGTTTTTGCATTGTAAAAACCAAGAGGTCCTCATCTATCTGTACTGTGGTGTGTTAAATGGGGTGAGTGGGATGTGTGTAGCCTGTACAACTCCATGTGCATGCAGGTGCACATGTGTATGTGAGTGTGTGTGTTTGTGTGTGAGCATGCAAGCCCCTTTGTATGAGAGTCTGTGTGTCTGCTTGGATACTCCTGCATGTACGTGTGTGTGTGTGTGTGTGTGTGTGTGTGTGTATGCACTCTCTAGGACTGATGGGTGTAATGTGTGGGAGGTATTTGAGTGTGACTAGCCAGTCCGTGACGGTGACTGCTTTTTATTCCCACTGTAACATATCTTTGCACCCCCCCCCCCCCCACTCTGTATTTCAGTTTCTCTCTCTCTGCTTCAGGTGTACCTCCGTCCTGTGTTGTGTTTTGTTTGTTTTTTTTTCCCTTTTTTGTCTGCTTCCCTTTTTCACTGATTCCGGTTATGCTGATGTCCTTCTCCCTTTGTGTATATGCTTATTGTGGAAGAGTGTGTATGTGTTTATTATAGCCTGGTCTTGACTACTATGTGTTGTGTGAGCTGCTTGCATTCAGAAGCACCCTCATTCTCTGTTTCCATGAATAAGTCAGGAGTGAGGTGACAACACACACGGATGCCTGAGAGCACACCATTCTCAGTGTCCTGAACAACAGGTGCTCTATTCGGCTTTTCAGTCTGGACTGATTAGTCGCTCCTAGCAAGTGTGTGTGTGTGTGTGTGTGTGTGTGTGTGTGTGTGTGTGTGTGTGTGTGTGTGGTGTCACCCTTCCCTGCGGAAGAAGAGAGAGAAATGGAATCAGAGATAAAAGCACAGGGACAGTAGGGGGATTCCTGCTGGAGTTCACTGTTGGAATTTACAGTAATGACCCACATGGTGTGTGTGTATCTGCATCTATTGACACTTTATTATGGGATGAGAATGTTAATTAACTTTTTTGCAATACACATTGCACATTTGCTGTGTGCCAGCCTCCTCAATAGCAGAAACCCAATTGTGTGTGTTTGTGGGATTGTTAATGCTCCTCTCTGTCTGTGTGTATGAGTCTGTTGGTCCACATGTGTGTAAATGGTGCAGCATGTTGTTTAGTTTTTCTAATGTGTGTGCGTGTGTGTGCAGGCGTATGGTTCAGGCTGTGATATAGTGATCTTGGCAAGTGATTTCGAGTGTGTGCAGATCATCCCTGGAGCTCAGCATGGAAATATCCAGGTGGGATGTGTGGAGTGCTCCCACGAGCTTGGCCGGGTAAGACTCAAAAACATTCCCTACTACACCATAAGCCTGGCTTACCTTTTCCAAATTACAATTTTTGATTTTTGTTAAATTTGTGTGAATTTTTAAAAAAACTTTTTTAGATTGTTTTGGTTTAAATTGCAGTTTCTTTAAGAATAAAAGATTGAAAATTAGAACGTTTGTCTGCAAAAACGTTATCTATAAACAATATGCAACTTCTCTATTAACTGCACCAATACTTGAACCACCTCGTGACTTTAAAATGTAAATTTTGAGCAGTACTGAAAGTTTGGTTTATATTACCAGCCTGATCGTGAACTGTTGCTGGTTGGTTATAGATCGCTGCATCATACGGAAACACTGTCTGCATTTTTGAACCGGTCTCTACCAACCCAAACAAGAGACACAAGGTAAGTGTCCATGGAAACAGTGGGGGGGGAGGATACCATCGTTATTAAACTGATTATGATAGTGTTGATGATAAGGAGCCAATGAAGGTTGCATTGTGTGCATCATGTGCAAACATGCTTCATTCTCTCCAAATTAGACTTCATCGGTTGCTATCTGTTAACAAACGTCTCTGCTTATTAAACTCCTAGAGATAAAGACACAGGGCCAGTAGGGGGATACCCTTCTGAGCAAGGCGATGTATTTATAATACTGCATCATAGCAGATAGACCATCAATGCCACACTTTCTCATGAAATTTAGGTAGCTTGATTTTTTTTTTTTTTTTTGCAATGGTACTCAGTGCTTATTTAAAAAAAAGATGTTTTGTTCAGGTCATCTTAATGTTGTTTGATTTGGTATCTGTTGTACTGTTGTAATACTCTGTTTTATTACTCTTTGTGTTTTGTCTGAATCCCAGCAACTAAACTACCAATGGCAGAAAACTGGACACTTTTTGCTCAATGCCATTACCTACAACCTGGCCTGGGACCCACAAGGTGCGAAGAAACTTACTGAGGGAGGGAGTGTGTGTCCTTGTGTGGAGCTCTCAGTTTAAAACATTTCCTTTCTTGTTTATTCTCATCTGTGTTTTCCCAATGCATTCACTGCTGTCTAAGCAATCCCAGTATATTCTTTCAGTACTGGGTCATTTCAAGCCTTGAGTTTCAGTTCAGGGTTTCCATGGCAGTAACCAATGCCGGTTTGGGTCACTTCCTCAGTTCTCCAGTCAGACGACCACAGTCTTACTTGCAGTACAGTGCTTGAGTCAGGGCCATTAGAGTGTTAATAAATTTGGGTATATTTTGGAAAGTCCTTTTCTACCAGTACATGTGTGGGTGAATGTGTGTGAATGAGACCCTGATGCAGGTAATAAATGCCCCATCAACCTCCATCCAACCTAAGGAGTTCTCTTGGTGTGTCATCTGTTGCTGTGTGTATGTGTTATTGTCTGTGTTTGTGTCACCTGTTTACCATGTGTATTTCATAGTATCTCTCATATTGCATATTTTAAAGGTAAATGTTAATTTTTAATAAAGAATGTGTGTGGCTCTTTTAGTGACTTGTGTGACACTCAGCCAGTGAAAATAATCTAAAATATGCATATGGAGATATTGAAAATTGTCTGGTTTAAAAAAAAATGTGCAGTTCAAATAACAAAAAATATTTTCTTAATATCCGTTCTAACTAAAACATAAAACAGATTGATGTGCTTCACTTCCAAATGCTCATAGCTCACTGGCTCTTGCTGTAAGGAAGCAGAGGCTACTGTACTTCCCTGCAGCCAGTTTGTTGGGTATCAGTTGATTTATCCATTCTAATTATTCTTGGTGGCTAAATATTTACCACAATTTTTTTAATGGAAACCCTGCTGTGTGCACATTAGGTACCTTTCTTTTTTGTGTGTGTGTCCACCATAAGATAAAATTGCATTTATTGTTTGTTGATTTGTATTTTAAGAAATTTGTTTATCTGTGCTTTGGGGCACGTGTGTGCGTGTGCGTGTGCGTCCGTGTTTTCTAATGGTTCCTCTGACTCCCTAGGCAACCGCATCCTGGCGGCAACAGAGCGACTGCAGCTGTGGGCTCCACCCACTACTGACACACTGCTGGAGGAAGAGGATGGTCAGATCACTGAAGACAAACCGCATCCCGTACTCAATGACTGGAAGTGTGTGTGGCAGTGCAAGTAAGTCATGAAAGCACATAAACCCACCATCGTGAACGCAACCTAGACAGTTCAGTTATTTTGAGAGAGAATTATTAGGGTCTCTGGATTTACGATACTGAGCATTAGAGTTTTGGTTCTCAATAATTCAGATATATTTTACCCACTGCTTTCTTATTGGTAAAGACCTAGCATAAATGTAACAAGTATTTTGGTTTTAGCAGTAAGCCTGATGCAAGAATACCAAAATAAATGTAATTATTTCTAAGCACATCAGAAAAGCAAGCAGTTAGCTACCAAATGTTATTTCTTGGTTGCTTGTCCATTGTAATGCTTAATGTTAGAGCTAATTAAGGTATATGCATTAAAATTAAGATTATGACATTGGTGTCATTGCTGCAGCCTGGTCTGTTGTGTTCATGTGATTTACGTGTATTCACGTGTGCTGGCTTCTGATGTCGCAATTTATAATCTCAAATTACATAAGGCTTGTCCGTGTTTACCACTGGTAGTTTGTCAGCAGTTTAAGTGCAGAATGTACAATCTTACAGTTGAAAGCTTACATTTGAAGAAAAAAAAATTGCTGAGAGTAGAAAGGAGTAGTGCAAAGCCAGACTTTTCCAACAAGTAATAGACAGAAAGCACATGCTTTCTATGACACATATAATGTGACCTGTAGTGGCAAAACAAGTGTGCGGTTCGTACCAATAATTCCTCACTGAGCAAACTCAAATTTCCTTTACACACACGCGCACACACACCCACACCCACACACACCCATAATACCAAATTTGAAAAGGTCAAAGTAAACAACCTTTTCAACGTCAAATGTATTCATCTTTATAATATTTTGTGGAATGACACATTTAGGGAATGTATAAGCATTAAAGAATGTATAAGGAAAGCAGGTGCACCAGCTCATAGCAACTAACCAGATGAACTGCTTAAGATAAATCATTCACAACACATGAGTTTATAGTTTGTGATGTGGATTCTACTAGGTTTCATACGTCTGCTTTATGTGGGCGGTGGGGGTACGACTGATGAAAGAGTGGAAAGGAGTAGTGCAATGCCAGACTTTCCCAACAAGTAGTAGACAAAAAAACACAAGTGCTTTCGCTTTCTATGAGGCAAGTAATGTGACCTGTAGTGGCAAAACAAGTGTGTGGTTCATACTAATAATTCCTCACTGAGCAAACTCAAATTTTTAATTTACACAATCCTCAATTTTGTTAAAGATACACTATGTAAGATTTGAGAGATTTGAGATTACTGAGTCAAGAAGAAACGTATCTGCTAAAATATAGTGTTCTGCTGCAAGTCTCCCAGTAAAGCATGAAATATTAATTTAAAAGTCAGATCTGTCGGGATTTATCATTTCAGACCAAGTCAGATGTCTGTGTTAATGTCACATACAGGTTAAAAAAGGAGGACCAGTTCGATGAGTTGGTTACCTGAATAATATTAGCTGGGGTGTGACTTGCATTGATCTGTACAGTGCTGAAAATTAATGAATAGAAGGTGAAAGAGATTGCTGAATATGGAGTCAAGCTAAAAGAGAGAGCAACAGACCACAAGCTAAGACCAGAATAAACATTGGCTTGGTTTTTTAGAGGTGGCAACATCTCCATGACCTGAAGGGTTTCAAGAGTGGTGTAGAGGGAACTTTTTTTATTGCAGAACAGGTAGGGTATGTTGGTGGTTTGCTAGCCAGCTAGATTAATAATGCTGTAGAATTTAATGTTACCCTTATCATGTCATGTCATGCAGTGTACCCTTGTAAGTTGTTTTAACTGTATCATTAACGTTAGCTGGCTAAATTACTAGAAGTGTCTTTTTTTGCTTCAGGATTCATCCTTTGTTGTTTGACAAACCAGGCTAGCCATTGTTCTCGGATAGTTTCTAATGCTACTATCTGACATTGTATAAATAATGCTATGATAAATGTTCTTCTCATTGTTAAGTTTACACTTTGAACCTGAATTAAAATATGATAGATTTCTAAATTAATCTCATTGATAGTTCTTGGTGTCCCATTGAGATACTTGCTCATGTTGGATTACATTAAGAAACATTTGACAGAAGTGCATATAGCTAATACCAGACAATGTTAAAGCAATGGATATACAACCAAAAAGGCTAGTTTCAGTGCACAGCAAATAGCTATTGTTTTAGCATAGCTGTCTATAGACTGTGCCTACTCCTATATAAAGCTAACATGATCTTGACGATAACAACCTAGATAAACAGATACACTGTCAGATTGACCAGCTACTCTTATATCTAAAGTTTAACCTAGTATTTGGTGAATGGCAGTTTTTATTTTCCTACATTACTGGATTTGAAAGGTCTAAAATGCAAATCTAACATACTGATAAGGCCAAGAATACAAAGTAGATACATATGTCCTCCAAGGACATGTCAGTTACTAAGTTCTGATCAGGTTCTCTTTGAATAGTCTTTCAGATTGAGATCTGGTGACTGTGGAGGCTATTTGAGTAAAATGAACCCATTTTCATATTCTACAAAACAGTTTGAGATGGGTGCACTGTGGTCATAAAGGGATGGACTTGGTCAGCAACAATATTCAGATTGTTTTGGTGTTAAAATGATGCTTGGTTGGCATTAAGGGGCCCAAAGTCTGCCAAGAAAATATCCCCCACCAAGGCCACCAGCCTGAACCATTGATACAAAGCACGATGGATCCATGCTTTCATGTTGTTTACGCCAAATTCTGACCCTACCTTCCGAGTGATGCAGCAGAAATCATGACTCATTGGACCAGACAATGGTTTTCCGATCATCTGTTGTTCAAGGTTGTTCAATCCTTGTGAATTGTAGCCTCAGTTGCTTGTTCTTAGCTGATAGGAGTGGCGTCTGGTGTGGTATACTGCTGCTGGAGCCCATCTGCTTCAAGGTTCAACATGTTGTGCATTCAGCGATGCTTAATGTTATGCATACCTTGATTATGAAAAGTGGTTATTTCAGTTACTGTTGCTTTTCTATCAAGTCGAACCAGTCTGGCCAGTCTCCTCTGACCTCTGGCATCAGCGAGACATTTTTGCTGTCATGTGATTGGCTGATTAGATATGTGCATTAATGAGCAGTTGAACAGGTGTTCCTAATAAAGTGGCGTGTGTGTGTGTGTGTGTGTGTGTGTGTGAGATATGTAAATAAGATAACCTGCTCTTGTTGCTGTCTCTCAGGACTGCTGCTGCCATACACATAATCAAATGGTCTCCTGATGGGGAGTACTTCGCCACAGTGGGGAAGGTAGTGCCTACACACAAACACACACCATCTTGTATGAGTGCAGGAGTAAGACTTCTCATCCTACAGCTCGGGTGCGAAATTAATGACAGTTTGCAAGAGACATATGCATGCACACAGGCTGTGCACAAGATGATTCACAACAACTTTGCTATAGTACAACTCTGAAAACTGCATGCTGATGTGCACATCTTACATATGACACAAATTATTCCAACTAGTACTTGTATTAGATTCCAGTCTGCACTTAGTAAGTCAAAATGAGTTCTTTGAGATCTTAAGAGATTTTAAGAGATCTACTCCCATAGCCCACCTGGCAGAAGGTAGGTCCAGGTGCTTCTTGGGTTTCCCAGGAAGCACACTTCCTGTAATACTGATGACTATTTGGAGGTCACTCTGGATAAGTGTAGCTGGTGAAAATGTACATTTAAAAATTCACAACTGAAGAATGCTGCTTGTATAAGTCTTCAACCCCAAATTAACTGCTTTGAGGTAATTAAAATAAACAAGACCATTTGGGAGTGATTTTTACCTGTTCTCTCTGGCATATTTTTTCTAGGTTCAGGTTTGTTGAATGATGCATAGTGATGGATATATATTCAAATAGTGCTGCATATTCTTTATTGGACTGAGATCTGGATTTTAACTTGGCCATTCACCTTTACATTATTCAGCTAGGGGAAGTTTCTCCCAAGCTTTAGTTTTGTTTTGTTTTTTTGACTAAAGTTGATTGTCTTGCTGTATCTCCCTGTATTTTGCAACATCCATCTGTGCTTCAGTTTGAAGACGATGCCCAGTTCCCGCCGAGGAAAAGTATCCCTACATTACTTCACTTTTGGGATTGTGTTTGTGGAGGAATGGGTAGTGTTACATTTGCACCCCACACTGCTTTTTGAATTTTGGCCAAAACCTCAATTTTTGTTTCATAACCCGATAACCATATGCGACTTTCTGGGCATTATCTGAGCGGGGTGGTATGATCAAGCTACTGTTTCTCCACAATTGCTCACTGGCTTGCCAAAAATCTAATTAATGGGGACTCTTGTTCAGAAAAGTTGAACTTTTTACAGATTTCTTGGTTTTAAGCCATTTTATGTCCTTGTTAGGACAGAATCTTTCATCTGACTAAGCCTGGAGCATTCACAGGGGTCGCATACCTATGCATGCAGCATTTTTCAGTTGGTAACTTTAGTATAGAATATTTTCGTACATAAAACCAATAACACATTAAATTGATTTATGTTGAGGATTAGTCTCAAATAAAATATGACCCTGCATGAAATACCAAGTGTTTGGTAAAGATGCAGTGCTTAGTTTCCCTCCCTGCTTGGGACTGCTAGCTAGCTAGCTAGCTTTGTTTGTTTGTTTTATTTAAATTTACTTGCTTACCTCACATGTTGGGAGCCTTGGTTGAAGTCAACTTGTCTCATTCTTTAAAATAGTTGTATGTAAAATTATTGCAGGCACTGTAGTATAAGGCAAAAAGCATTCACATGACCAGTGACGGCAAACCAAGAACTGGCTGTCATGTGACCTTTGTGTTCCTACGCTTTTATAACAGGTCTTGGGAGCTCATCTCTTTTAAGTCTTTCTTTTTTTGCACAAATTCAAAACATGTTTACCTATCTTATGAAGACAATGCTTGTCCGTGTGGAAAATACATTGAGAGCTTTCTCAGTATTTAAATACCAGTGCATACTTTTTTCTTTCTTATGCTTTTGTCTCACCATTCTCAGTTCCCCTCTCCTTATAGCTGTTTCTTATACTCGCTTTCTCAGGATGACTGTCTGTTGAAGGTGTGGTACCCAGCTACAGGTTGGAAGTCAGCGATGGTGATCTCCGAGGTGCTGGACAGGAAAGCTCCACTGGTGCATTTCTCTTTTGTCTACCTTGCGCACCCACGCACTGTTATGGGCTTTTCCTGGAGGAAGACCAGCAAATACATGCCCAAGTGCGTCCGACCCACTCCCACCTACCCACACAGCACTGCTTAATTACTGTTTGCAATTTTTATTTTTATTTTTATTTATAGAGACTTGCATTAGTCAGCCAAAGAGAGCATGCTGAGGTTAAAAGCCTTGCTCTGAGGCACAGTGACAAAAGCCCTCATCTGGAATCAAACCCTGCTCATTTCTTGAGCCATGGCCAATTTGTCCAACCTCTGAGCAGGCATTGACACAAACAATCACGTTATCTGCAACTTGCAACATTAGTCTTGTTGTTTAATATTACTGGGTGTGGGAATGTTTTTGTTTTTTTGGCTTTGTGGGTCTCAATATAGGTGTTTTTTGCTGTTAATTGTGTTGCTTGTGTATTTATACTTGGTTGTTTGTTGTTTTTTGTACTTTGTATTCTGAACATGTCTATTTAACTGTGTGTGCATGTGCAGGGGCTCAGTGTGTAACGTGTTATTGACATCATGTGTGGACGGAATCTGTCGCTTGTGGAGCGAGACCCTTTTGCCTGAGGACAGCCTGCTGGGGGGGCAGATCACGGAGAACAGCACCAGCTTCAGCTCCTCTCTGCCCTGCAGTGGCCAGAAGGACAAGATCCAGCATGCCCTGGAGGTGAGGGGGCAGAGCCTCCTCCCCCACACACGTTCACACGCACACGCGCACACAAACACATTCACACAGGCACAGAAATGCACAGCATTGCAAATGCATGCTAAGACATATATCATACACTCCATTGAGAAGGCAACCTGTTGGGTGGCTTTGTAATGCACGTGAGATCATGGCTGTCCCATTCAGAAAGCAGCTATATATAGGGAATGTGCCATGATTTCAGGAGCATGACAAAGCTATGGCGTGGTTTGTATTTTACATGGAATGTTTTTGGACTTAAGTTGGGGTGTGTGTGTGTGTGTGTGTGTGTGTGCGCGTGCGCATGTGTGGATGCAGTCAATTCACCACCTGAAACAGCTAAGGCGAGGTCGCAGGAGATCATCCGCTCTGGTGGCTCACACAGAGCTGCTTCCCAGCCAGCTCGGCTCACACGACACTCACCGGCACATCACGCACCACGCCAATGCCTTGTGCCACTTCCACATCTCTGCCAGTATCAACCCCAATACAGGTATACACACACACACAAACACAAACAAACACAAAAACATCATGCCAGTGTACAGGGCCATTTCCCCATCTCTGCCTGTATCAAGCGCAGTACAGGTACACACGGCATTACAAGGCCAGGACTTCTACATCTTTGCAGGTATTAGTAGTCTGTATTTCCTCTCTTTGTGCGTTAGACATCCCAGCAACACTGGCCGGTTCGGGGCTCTTCTCCTCGAGTGATGGCAGTGGGGGTTTTGTGGTGCATTGGCTGAATAATAAAGACCTAAGCTTTACCTCCTCAATGGACCAGTTCATGCATCAACTGCGCAAGCTCTCTGAGCAGCCCCTCGAACACACCACTGAAGACTTCAGACAGGAAGGCATAGCCAAGTTTGACTTCGGTATATGCAAATACATGTTCAAATACACACTCATACAGCACATGACACATAGCCACACTCAGCTGAACGCATATCCCCATGCTAAACCTCAAAAAACATATTTCTTTCCACATTCAAGGTAATGTAAAGTGATTTTTTTTTTTTTGTCAATTTATTGGATTCAGAGTTACAGACAGCACAAAATCTACCACTCTTAGACTGCAAGTTATTTAATTAATTATTAATATTGTACTAGCCCCATAATTAGAAATTATTTGTATTAGCTAGTAGCTCCAATAATACAGTATCTAATTCTGATGTCTCATCTCTGTCACACATTAAAACACCTTTCTACAGCATAATAACCCACTGTTTGGACAGTTTGAAATACAACCCAGTGTCTGTAATGTTATAACCTGACTATAATTTGAGCACATGTCAGTAAGGTGGCACCCTGCACCTATATCCTGCTGTAGATCTGGACGATATGTCTGATAAGGCTTCATCGGAGCATGATGAAGGTGAGCAGGAAGGCAGCACGAAGGCCTCTTCTCCTGGATCAAGTGGCAGCATGCCCCCACCCTCCGTTCTCCTGGACCGCAAAATGGAGGCACTTACGCTGGAGTGGAACAAGAGCCCCGACATGCTGTTTACCATCCACCCTGCCGATGGCTCCTTCCTTGTCTGGCACGTTAAGTACCTGGACGAATTCATTCCTGGAATCTTCCGCCAGGTCCAGGTGAGTGCGGCAGCATGCAGGGTCCTTTTGGTATCCTTTAATGTCAGATGTTAAGACTTATAGTTGGTGTATTTAAGTCCTGCCTTTACAAGAGCAATTAAAAATGTACAGAGTCAAGCCAAATGTGCAGACATCGTATCAAACCATAATATAATGTAGCTGCAACCAACCGGAAGCCAAGTAACAAAAGAGGACTACAACCTGCCTGAGAAATATGAATTAGCACCATGGTGTAAGATTGACTACTTACAATAATCCAATAACAATTGCTTTATATGCTTTTCATAAACGTTTATGGCCCTCGAGCAGTTTTAATCACAATAACATTGCTGTAGTTGCAAGTTAACCAATGTGAGATCAGATTGAATTAATTAAGTTCCACCATCTGGAAAGGTAGCGTCAAACATTGGGCTCCTAAAGGGACATGATGGGCTTGAATGACTAGAGGAACACAATACAGCTGAATCTCGCATCAGAGGCATTTGTCTGCAGGCAGGGATCTCTAAACCTTTTTGTGCATAAGTATGTATAATTTATGTATTATTTTCTACCGGTCCCAGGTGGCATTCTCTTCACGGATCCCTGTAGCATTCCCCACTGGTGATGCGAATTCTTTGAGTAAGAACATAATGATGTACGCCTGCACTTTCTCCGAACGGAGCAGTGGAGCTGCTGCAGAGCAGGATGGGAAGGAGTTTGAGGTTCTGCAGAGTGCGTCAGCTTCTGCCAACCTCAGCTCCCTTAGCCACTCGCTTGCTGCTGTCATCGGACCTGCCGTGATGATGGTGTCCAAACACATGGATGGCTCACTCAACCAATGGGCTGTCACCTTTGCAGAGAAGTCCGCCTTCTCCAACGTCCTCACGGTCTCGCACAAATTCCGTTACTGTGGACACCGTTTTCATCTCAACGACCTGGCCTGCCACACGGTCCTGCCCCTCCTGCTGACATCATCACACCACAACGCCCTGCTGACTCCACCCTCCGACCCTGGCAGCACAGGTGTTGACCAGGATGGCGGGGCCACACGAGCCCTTCGGCCAATCAAAGGCTTCCCTCCTAAGCAAATGCGGAACGTGGCCACTCGCACATTTCACGACCCGAAGGCAATCTACAGCGAACTGATCCTGTGGCGTGTGGACCACATAGGCCCACTGTCCTGCACAGGGGGCGTATCCGAGCTTGCCCGCATCAACTCACTCCACACGTCCGCCTTCTCCAACGTCGCCTGGCTGCCCACCCTTGTCCCCAGCTCTGTGCTCGGTGAGGGCCATGCTGCTTTTTTTGTTGTTGATTGTTTGTATGGTTTTCTTCATTGATATATTTCAGACATCGGCAAAGAAGGGAAAAATAAACTTGCACTGGGCCAAAGATGTGCCAAAGTGGGGTTTCTTTGCATTTGCTTCTGTGCCAGTGTTAAAGCCATTCAACATTGATAATACCACATCCACAGCCCTGACTCGGCCTGCTGCTATCATTGCTGGATGAAGGTGCTAGTTATGTACAAGCGCACGCTCATGCTTCTAATGGAATTCAAATCGTTGATGGCCTGTTTTTAAATTTGCAGTTGGTCATTCAATTAGAACAGTGATTACGTATTTGCTTGCTTAAAAACTTTTTTTTTTGTCTAATTTTTTGCTTTGATGTATTCTTTTCATCTCAAATGTGCAATAAAAGAGAAAAGTAGGTCGAAGTAACTGGTTGCTGGTGAAGCATCTCTAGAGTGCTTGCAATAGGCTCTTTACTATTGGTACTAGCTAGGTGGCATTTGCATTGTATATAAAGGCCTCACTGTAATGGCTTCATTGTGAGTCTGTTTTCAGATGGCTTGTTTATCATTGTTACTATAAGTTCCTTTCATATAACATTTTTATCCTTTTTCTCTCTCTCTCTCTCTCTCTGTCTCTATCTCTGCCTCTATCATTCCCTCGCTCTCTGACTTCAAGGGACATACTGTAACTCGGCGAGTGCCTGTTTTGTGGCATCAGACGGGCTGAACTTGCGGTTATACCAGGCCGTCGTGGACGCCAGGAAGCTGCTAGATGAACTGTCTGACCCCGAGACCTCTGTAAGTGTTTCACAGGTCCACAGCTACTAACATCATTATGACATACCTTCAAACCTAAACAATGGCATGTTGCACTGTTAAATTACAACTGCATAGTAACAAGCTGTTAAGATAGCTTTTAGTTTTCATAGTCTTTGTAAAATGTGGCACCACTGTTTTATTGGTGCATTGTGTGTACTGAAAGGCTTGCATCAGAATTAAATTATCATTGCTGTATTTGATGTTAAATTATCTGGTTGCATGCACTTCATTCAGTGTACTTACAAGCTCATGTTACATATACATGAGTGATCCCAAACAGTACTGTACAGTGAGGCATATTGGATGATGAAGTGAGGAAGTCAAAGGGGGCCAGTGTTCATGTATAAAAATCAGAAAAGGAAAATCAAAAGAGGGAAAAAGTAGGATTGGTGAATCTCTATCATCAAGTATAGAGTGTGAAAGTGTAGAGTGTGAAAGTCTCTAAGTGTGTGTTCATGTACAGAAGTTGGTGGGTGAGGTGTTCAACATTGTCAGTCAGCAGTCCACTGCTCGGCCCGGCTGCATCATTGAACTGGATGCAATCACTAACCAGGTAAGAACTGTGTATATGCGTGTGGCTGCTTGTGAGTGTATGCATTTGTCATTGTGTAGGTCTGCGTGAGTGTTTTAAATGCATTTCTTGACTATTATGTTGACAGTTATTGTTAATTTGCTTATAAACCACTACATAACACAAAAATAAATAACAAGACTAACTAAAAAGCAGATTAACTTTAATCAGATTAAAGATAATCTCTGTGAGTGTTTTTCTAATAAATGATTGATATTTTGTAGGGTGAAAGTGCATAAGTTTGGTTTCCTAATCTCTCCTCAATGTTTGACTTACAAAAAATCTTTTAGCATGACAAAAGTTTCAAATGCAGTGAAGTACAAATAAGAGGTTCAGATTAACAGAACAGAACCTCAGCATCCACAATACTCAAACTCTGGGAGATCACTTGGATATAGATAACAAGAATAAGTGAATTTCAAAAGAAGAAGCAGGGACAAATTTAGCAGCAGCAGAGTGCATAAAAGCATTACTCTTCAAGCACTCCAGATGATGTCATACATCAGGGGAAATTACATAAAAAAGGATCTGATAGTTTGTATGATGGTTGCTGCCAGGACGGGTTTGAGTATTTCAGAATTTCAAGGATTTGGGGATTTTCGTGCACAACAATTTCTGGAGTTTACACAAATTGACAATGAGTGGCAGTTCTGTAGGCAGAAACACCATGTTTATGAGAAAGATCAGAGGAGAAAGACCAGCCTGATTTGAGCTGACAGGAAGGCTATGAAAACTTAACCATGTACAACATCAAACCTTGAGGCAGACAGGCTTCAGCAGTAGTAGATCACATCAGTGTAGCGATATTATCACTTTAACTTGTCAGTCAGAATTGCTAACATTAATTGGGGCAACACCCTGATTGGCAGAAGTTAATAAATTGTAATTACTTTATCAATGATTATTAATTCAGTCTTAAGTTGTAAGTTTGACAACGTGATAATTTTTGGTTGACAAGAAATAAGAATATCAATCTTCACTCACAAGCTTTACAATTAAGGGTATTTTTATTGAATAAACAAAGATATGACAACATGCATTAGATGTATTGAGTTCACTAAATCACTATAGTAAAATAAAAGTATCATACCATGTAACCAAAATTAATTTAAATGAGATTCTTGTTGGACCAAACATGACTGACTAAATAAAAATAAAAAGAAAAGGGATGTTTAAGTTGTTGTTTAAGTAACGTGACAGTGAAGTTGCTGGTAACTCAAAGACTAGGGGTCTAACTCCAAGTGGTTGTCTTTCTAAGTTTTGAGTCTGATGGAACTTGGGGTCATGGTTCCTTGGGACTGTTGGAGGGTTACTGCTTTCTTAATCTGTGGATTAATGACACATATGAAGTCTTGAAAGAAGAGGGGAGAAGGTCAGATGGTCAGCCAGTGTGACAAGCCATCAGCTAGGCTGTTTTCTGGCTTTGTTGCGAGATTTCCCGAGTTCCTGTCTGTGGACCATGAGTGAGAGGAAGCCCACTCTGACAAGATCAAAGTATCAGAGAATAAGTTGTAGTATCTCTTCACTACATCCGGAACCACTCAGGTCAGAAAGAATAGGAATCTAAGACTACAGTGGACACATGCAGCAAAACTGGACAGCGGAAGACTGGAAAAATATTGTGTGTTCTAATGAATCTCACTTTTACTGCAGCATGCAGGTGGTTGGATCAGAGTTTGGAATCCAAACAGCAGGAATCCAAGGATCCAGCCTGCCTTGTGTCATCATTGTAGGCTGGTGGTGGTGTAATGGAGCACCAGTTATAGGCCATGGCATTTTTTTTTTGTTTGTTTATTGTATTTTTTCTGGCAATGTGCATTTATGGCCACAATTTACCATCTCATAATAACTATTTCCAGCATGATAATGTCAGAGTGCAAGTCGGTGACCATAGTACATGACCATAATAAGTTCATTTTGTTTTGGGGACTTTTCCCAGCCAACAGATCAGAATCCAGTAGAGCACCTTTTATGATGTGGTAAAACAAGACATTCACCGCATGAATGTGCTGCTGAAAAAACTGCAGAATTATGTGATCTCATCATATCAGCCTCTTAAATTAATGTTTTCAACACCTTGTGGAATCCATGCCAGAAAAGCTAAGGCTGTCTGCAGTATTGCTGTTGTGGTGTTAAAAGCAAATGTGCGGTGTGGGGGTGTGGGTGTGGATGGATGGATAGATCAATTAACCTGGTGTACATTGAAGGCTCTGTGTCTTTTCCCTTTTTCTAGTGTGGTTCAGCAACGCAGCTGCTCCATGTCTTCCAGGAGGATTTCATTTTAGGATACAAACCTCAAGATGACCGCGCCGACATGTATGCCTCTGTCTCCCCTTCTGCTGGAGGTACACCTTCTCTTTTCTCTTCCTTTTTCTCTCTTCCCTTTTCACGTCACTTTTCTCCTTTCCTCTCCTCTCCTCACTGATGTTTCTGCCTGACAGAGTATCGCCCTCCTCCGTTCTCTGAGAAGTTTTTCCTGGTTGTGATTGAAAAGAATAAGAATCGCAACTCGGTGCTACAGATGTGGCATCTGCATCTGAAGTCAGTGCAGGCATATGTGGGTGAGTGGACCATGTGCTCAGTTGCCTTAGTAACACTGCATGAGTGCCACACACCCAAAACCCAGATTTTGTTTTGTTTTCAAATTAAAATGTAGTGTCATTTTACACATCGGAGGGCTTCAACTACAAACACAGTGAAGTTTCTTTTTTTTCTCAGTCAAAGCTGAAAAATGTAAGCTCAGTTTTCTGCTCCCCTGTGGAGCTGTTCTGAAGGATGAATGTGATTTTTACCCCCCTAGTTAATGGTATGAGAGGTAAAGATGGAGCCAGTGCCATGTCTAAGCTCCTCAGCCAGCTTGGCTGTCTCTCGTTAATATTCAGAGACCTGATCAAAAGCATCACTCATTCATTCTGGTTATTCGCATTATTTATGAGCATTTCTCTTACTATAGAATTATTAGTTAATGATGGTTAATTTACTGTGGTTTTGTAAAGTGTTTTAAAGATGGTTATTTGACTTACTATCAGAAGTGTAGTTCTTTAATGTTGTAGTGTGGTAATGACACTTCAGTTTAATGTCACATGTTTAATGTCACATTCTGTGTGTGTGTGGTCAGAACATATTAATGACTGACAGGTTCAATTAGTTTAGTGGCAGAGTGTGTCTGATGGTTTAGTTTAGTCTGAAGTGTGTTAACAATGGCTATTGCATGTCTGAAATCATTCTATTTTTATTATTCTCATTCATGTGTCCATTCCTGCTATAAAACGTATATTTATGTTTAAATATAATATAGAGAGTATGGCCCTATAGGTTATATTGTGTTCTCTCTGTATTTCGGTAGAGGAACCAACACAGGAACAGTTCTTTCAGAACCAGCTGACTGTTCCAAATGCACTCAGTAATCTGGACTCATCTCCAGACACGACTCCGGGTCAGAGCCCTCTTCCTCGTTCCTCTTCCTCGGCTAATCTGCAGTCTGCCAGTAAACTGATCCTCAGCTCCAAACTTGTCTACAGCCATAGACTGGATCTACCCCCAGATGTGGAAGTCATCCGCGCTACACCTTCTGCAGGTACAGGCAACACTCTTGCAGGGCACATGGGAGAGACAGAAAATGGTGGTTGAAGGCTGTCACAATCACAGTGAAAAGACAGATGTGCCCTTGGCCTATCACAAATATTTTGCAAAGCGGTATGACCTGTCAGATGGTGAAATTCTGTGATGCAGTTTTGCTTCTGTTTTTTTTCTGCCACACAGGTCATCTGAGTTCCTCCTCCATCTACCCAGTCTGCCTGGCACCATACCTGATTGTCACCACCTGTTCAGATGGGCGCGTTCGGTTCTGGAGGTGCGCTGTGGAGATGGACCAGTCTGCAGTGGCAGGCACAGAAGAGTCGCGCTTGTACCACTGGGAGCCATGGTGCCTCCTTAACGACGAGGAGGACAACAACAGCTCTCTAACCGTTTCCGGGCGTCCCATCGCCGTCAGCTGCTCCTACACGGGTCGCCTTGCCGTGGCGTTCAAGCAGCTGGTGCTCAGCGATGAGGGCGGAGCCTCCCGAGACTTCTCCATGCATGTGTCTATCTATGAATGTGAGTCAACAGGTGGGTCTGAGTGGGTTCTGGAGCAGATCATCCACCTGGATGACTTCAGCAAGCCTGTAAATACCCTGGACCCCAGAGTAAGTGTGGACAGCAACCTGGTGGTGTACAGCAAGTCTGACCTGTTTGTAAACAAGGACAGCCCCAACATCAAGCATTTTGTGCACCTGGACTGGCTCTCCAAGGAGGATGGGTCACACATCCTGACTGTGGGGGTGGGTTCTAACATCCTCATGTACGGGCGCGTCTCGGGCATCGTCTCTGAGCAGACCAGCGGTAAGGATGGCATGGCAGTCATCACACTGCCACTGGGGGGCAGTGTAAAACAAGGTGTGCGGTCACGGTGGGTCTTGTTGCGGGCGGTGGACTTGGTCTCCTCAGTAGACGGGACCCCGTCCCTGCCAGTGTCTCTCTCCTGGGTGCGGGATGGAATCCTTGTGGTAGGCATGGACTGCGAGATGCACGTTTATGCTCAGTGGTACCAGGATAAAAAGCCTAGTGACATCGATGCCGGCGGTCCCGGCTCTCCCGACGAAGGTCTGGCTGTACGCGCCGCCTCTGTGTCAGCCGAGGCACGTGGGCGATCCAAGAGCGTGTTTGACAGCAGTGCCGGCATGGACGACGTATTTCGTGTGCCGGCGGTGATCCAAGACGGCGGGCTGTTCGAGGCGGCGCACTCACTCTCGCCCACCCTCCCGCAGTACCATCCCACCCAGCTGCTGGAGCTAATGGACCTGGGCAAGGTGCGGTGGGCGAAGGCCATCCTATCGCATCTGGTCAAGTGCATCGCCGGGGAGGTTGCTGTGGTCCGTGATGTGGAGGCAGGCGAGGGGGGCACTCGGAGGCACCTATCGCGCACCATCAGTGTGACGGGGAGCACCGCGAAGGACATCGTTGTTGCTGGACGTGATGGCGGCCGTGACTACACCGAGATCAACTCCGTACCACCGCTCCCACTCTATGCCCTGCTCTCCGCCGACCTGGACACCTCCTACAAGGCGGCAGAAGAGGTGGGGAAAGGAGTCAAAGGCCAGGAGCAGGAGGCGCAGAAGTCCACGGACGATCAGTACGCTGACCTATTCCAGGTGCCCACTGTCACCACGGATGACTTCATGAGTTTTGCGTCGGAGAAGCCAGAGAAGAAGACGCGTGTGGTCAACCTCTCGCAGTACGGTCCTACTTACTTCGGCCCAGAGCATGCACAGGTCCTTTCCTCCCACCTGATGCACTCCAGCCTGCCTGGACTCACCCGCCTCGAGCAGATGTTCCTTGTGGCACTCGCTGATACCGTGGCAACCACCAGCGCAGAGGTGCGAGGAGCCACTGGTAAGCAGTACACAGGTGGGTGTCCCCTCCTTCAACTGGATCTGATCCAAGATCCATGAATCCAGTACACACAATTTGACAGTTTATTGCAAGCTAGTGTGAGGTACCACTAAAAGCAGGTCTCAGTGCCTAGGGCTGCACATGTGGTGTAAACCATTGCAGCATTGGTATTGATATAGACATTGCTGAAAACTGCAGTATGGAAACAAGTCGCAATGGGCGTATGCTGCGAGCATGCTAACAACTCCACAGTCCAGGCGAGCGGTCTGGATGGTTTGGTTGCATGTACATGCAAATATGTCAAAGTAATATAAGCCAGGCATGTCACATCAAGGGATCATGTGCTTTAATATATCAGGTAGGATATACCCATAGGATAGATACTCTGAAATAGTTTTTTGTTGTAGTATAATCATCCTCTCTTTCTTGCTCTTTATTATCATGTCTCTGTTTCTCTTTCGATTCCTCTGTATGTGACTCTTCATGTTCCTCATTGTGATTTGAGTATCATCTTAAATGGCCTTAATGCCCAAATATGACAATGGTTATCTGACTGCATTGTTTATGCTAGACATGGTACTATTGCCACTAGACTAATTAAACAAAACATGCCTTTATCACATTTTCCACTTCTACCTATAGCAGGGGAGCTCAGATTGTGTTTATTTAGTCTTTTAGCAGAGGTAAACAGCAGAGCAGAACGTTCCAGATCCAAAGTAAGCAGGCTAGAGAGGTTCAGGGACGGTGAGCATGTGCATTTCTGCTCGCGTGATGCAAAATTTCTTGAAATATGCAAAAGCACACTTGAACGAAGATTTGAAAGTTGCCCAACAGCAACAGTGACTGATGACTAGAAGCCCCGAGACCCTCTCCACATATGCCTCTATACCCTTTGCTAGGTGTTTGAAACATCGGAAGGCCGGTATGTCAGGCCAGTATTTGGCTTTTTTGGGATATCTGCATTGGCTGGCGTCTGCCACTCGCAGACAATGCCCAAACACAGTCCTGATTAAAACAGACATTTCATGTGGTTTTAGGCCTGTCTAGTCGATACCTAGTAGATACTTAGTAGTGTTTACATGTTATTTAATGGTTGGAGTATGAATGCTACCATCCTTGGGTTTACTTGTCAAAATGAGTTTTCTAGTTTCTATGCATAACATCTTACACTGGGAATGTCTTGTAAAATAGTGTTTATTTTTATTTTTTTAGCTTACTTTTGCTAAGCTTAGGTAAAGTTGGGTTTTCTATGAGGCTTTATTTCCAATCCCGCTGCTTTCGCTGTTCTGTTTTGCTTGTCACTTATGACAAGGTTGTCAGGCTTTTGGTGTTTAACATTGCATAATTGTAATTGCTTAACTGCTGTGAACATAACCACTAGCACTTTAAAAATAGTGTCAAATAGGCTATTGTTGGATCCCAACTGGTAATGTGTTCAGGAGAAATATTTGTATGTATAATTGACTAAATATGTAAAGCGCAATAGGCTACATATTTTTAGTTGCATGGGATGGGTCAATGTTGAGTCTTTTCATAGTGGTGTGTACAAAAGAAAAAAGATAAAAGTTCTCTCTAGGAATATTTTATATATTTTTAATATATTCTCGCTCATCTCTTCTTACTGGTCAATGTCAGAAACAGTTTGGTATGTAAATAGACTGATTAATTTGCTGCATTTTATAGGCCATTCTTATTTCTTAACTGTATTGCATTGCTGTACAGTTTAATATCGGCCTTATATCGGTTAATGAACACACTGCTCTCTGAAGCTTGGTCTGGACATCAGTCTTCTTTCTGCAATCGCTTCCTCTTCCCGTGAGACTCCTGTGTGTGTTTCTTGAGTTTCTCCTGAGTCTTTCAGGGCTGTACTGTGAGTATAGTGACTAGATAAGCTGCTTCATGTGTGTGCACGCATCTGATTTGAAGGGCAAAAAGCATAACAAATCTGAAGCAATGGGTGTTTAGTTTGCTGTCTGTTCTGTCGTGTGTGTGTGTGTGTGTGTGTGTGTGTGTGTGTGTGTGTGTGTGTGTGTTCTGCAGGTGGGGAGGCTCTTGATGAGTGTGGTCTGCGGTACCTGCTAGCAATGCGATTGCACACCTGTCTGCTTACCTCTCTGCCCCCTCTCTATAGGATCCAGCTACTGCATCAAGGTAACATCCTCACCCTCTCACTTCTACACTCTCCTACTCTCTCCCACCCTCACACTCCCAGCCTCTCACTGCCCCATCACCCCATTACTGCCACACTTGTTCTGTGTGTGTGTGTGTGTAAGTGTGGGGGGGGGGGGGTTATTGGGTGGGGAGCAAGGAGGGCCTGAGCAAATCAGTGTGCTGTGCGCAGCTCAACAATAACATTTTACTCATCTGGAGTGTATATGCATGTGTGCATGTGTGTTTCCGGTCAACTCTTCAGGTGTCTCTACATGTCACTTTGCGTGGGCGTTCCATTCGGAAGCTGAGGAGGAGATGCTGAACATGATCCCAGCCATGCAGAGAGGAGACCCACAGTGGTCTGAGCTCCGTGCTGTTGGCGTTGGATGGTGGATCCGAAACATCAACACACTCAGGCGGATGGTGGAGAAGGTGGTGATATTTTACCTGCTGTGTACTGGATTTATAAAATTATTTTCTGTCCATCCCAAATTTATATTCCACTGCAGATATTTGTATTTGATAATGATGCATCAATCAAGTTCTCTCTCTCTCTCTCCATGGGCAGGTGGCCAAAGCTGCATTCCAGCGGAATAATGATCCTCTGGATGCGGCTCTGTTTTATTTGGCCATGAAGAAGAAGGCTGTGCTCTGGGGTCTTTTCAGGTGCTCCTGCACTTGTCCCCTAATGTCTTCTTACCACATGCTTTGGTCCTGAAGGTCTTGCACTGCAAAGCAATACGTTAATGTTTTTGTATCTCTGTAATTTGTTGTGTTGTATTGTGCTTGTGCTAGAAAAAATATTTCAACTTCTACATTTTTGAGACCAAAAGGACACACGTTCTCATTTGTTGGTTTGTTTGTGCAGGTCTCAGCACGATGAGAAGATGACCCAGTTTTTCAGCCATAACTTCAGCGAGGACCGCTGGAGGAAGGCGGCACTGAAGAATGCCTTCTCGCTGCTGGGGAAACAGCGCTTCGAACAGTCAGCAGCCTTCTTCCTGCTCGCTGGCTCACTCAAAGATGCCATCGAGGTGTGTCCGAGCTCCCTCCTGCATCTGGCAGCTGGGTGAAGATGCAGCACGGAGCCTCCAAGACTGTAGCTACAGCCAAGCCTGCCAAAACCACACTGAAATTCTCATGTTCCATGTCCAGTAGTCATGATCTCAAGGATTTCAGATTTTAGCGCTTAGTGTCTTTGAGTGTGGACATGGGTATGTGGGGGCGTTGGGGGGGGAAGGTGTGTGTGTGTGTGTGTGTGTGTGTGTGTGTGTGTGTGAGACAAGGGGGGTGTCTTTGTCTTATGAGGTCCGTCTACATAGCCCTGGCCTGTCCTGCCTGTGTCTTAACCAGTAGATAAACTCCTCTTACTACAATTATGAGTCCTTTCATTTACCTTGGGCTAGATATACAGTCGCATTTAGTCAAAACACACTGATAGGGCCAGCACTGTAGCATAGAAACCCCAACCCCACCCCCACCTCCCCACGCACACACACACACGCACGCACACGCATGCACACAGTCGGCTTGGCTGGGCTGTCCTCAGTGGGAGTTAAGGTCAGCTGTGCATATGAAAGCACGTACACCTTCTGCTCTATTAAATTATAGGCTTACATGATGTGCTTAAGGCTCCAGTATTCACCCAGGCCTGCCTAGATTACACTGCTCATAGTCCTGATATTGACTGCAAATCAATTCAATTTAGCTCATCAATGCCATAACTCAATGAGCAACATCTCATGTTGTGTTTAGAATGTGTAACAGTTCAAAAAGTGCAGCATCACAGAGAATCAGATTCAGGCTTTGCTGAGCAAGTTACACATATCACAGTATACTGTAACTGATAATAGAGCTTTTACATGGCAGTAAAAGATACCTGATACCCATACCTGAATTCTACACCCCACCCTTTGTAATAATAATAATAACAAACATAGTTTATAAAGTGCTTTACAGAGATTGAAAATGAAATCATTTAAAGAATACAAATAAAGAGAACACGTACATACAATCATTTATAAGAAGAAAGTTCAGGGTATAGCCACATTGGAGGTATCAACGTGATCAGAATATAAGAGAATAAAAGTGTGAGAGGTAGATCAGCAGTGCTAATGTGCGATAATTGTTCGTAAGTGTGATAGCATGAGGAAAAAATAGTTTTGACTGTGGTTTGGCTAAAGCACTGGCCAGAGGGGAGGAGTTGAGATTATATTAAATATACCTTAAGCATGTCATATCTTGTGTTCAGGTGTGTTTGGAGAAAATGGAGGACATTCAGCTGGCCATGATTGTGGCCCGCCTGTACGAGGCCGACTTCGAGAGCTCATCCACCTGCCAGGGAATCCTGTACGAGAAGGTCCTGGGCTGCAACAGAGACGGACAGGGCTTCTCCTGCACCAGGCTGCACCCAGATCCATTCCTGAGGAGCATCGCCTTCTGGATCATGAAAGACTACACCCAGGCCCTGGACACGCTGCTGGAGCAGACTCCCAAAGAGGATGACGAGAACCCAGGTGAGCACTAGAGCCGGTCAGTATATGGGTTCATGTTATCTGATGTCCAGTATTTGCGATACTGATACAGTGTTTTCCATAGAATTTTATTTAGTTGGTGGAGGTAGTGGTCCGGTAGGGAGGGGTGGAGCTGTGGTGCTTACTGACAGGATGGGGGGGGGAAGGGGTGGGCCAAGCACCGCCAGATGTAACTTCCTTACTATAATAAATAAGTTAGGCTAGCTAGCTATGTTCCTAACATGCTTGCTAATAATGTTTTTGGAGAGTTGGGTCTCCGTGATTGACAGCATTACTCATTTTCAGAGTTTTATTTTGGGGGTCTACTAGAATGGATTTACATGCTAGATTTACATACTTTACATCTGTACACCCTCTGTCTGACACACTCTGTTACAGCTCCTGTGTCTATAAGCTCCCAAATTTGTTGAGCCCAGTTTGCTCTGATTGGTCAGCTCCCCCATTGGTCAGCTTGTCTGATTGGACAACCACCAGAACGATTCTGTCCCTATACATTCTGCCCCTGCCCAAAGATTATGCCAAATTGTTTGTTAGGTTTATCAGTGATAAAAATTATCCAAAGTTGATGATTTGCATTTCTGTAGGCAAACTCTTTTTTGTGTTCCTTTTTATGCTCAATTTATTTTCAAGGTGTACTTTGCCTTAAAATCAATACAGCGTCTCGTGGTTTCTCAGTTGTTTACAGTCCTGCAACAGTGATGGTAACAATACTTCTAATCATAAATCTACTTCCACACTTGAACACTGATGTCTAGTGATAGAAAAAACATTGGCATGTTTACATACAAGTTTCAGCAAAGGTGGGCCTGCAGTTGATTAGCCAAACCATTATAACACAATAGTTTTCAAGTTAGCAACATTAACTGAGAAGTCTACACTGGGTCTACATCTTAGCTACAGCCAACAACTCCATACTCGTAGTAGCTACTTTGTTTTGCTTAAGCATCACAAATCCACAAATAATAATGCATATTTGTAAGTTGTGAACCTGAACCTTCCATTGGGCAACACGAAGTTGGACATACCCCATCCTTCAGGAGTAAGAGATGGGGAAAATCCAGCATCAAACTGTGTATGCACTTCCTCCCTGAAGTGCCAGGCACAAAGTATAATAACAGGAACACTGGAGAGAACAGTAGTAAAAATGACTTTCAACCACTGGCGAATTTGTGTTTTTACCTTTTGGCAGAGCATACAAAGGAGATTTCCCATAACAATGCATAACTCAGTATGTTCTTGACATGGCTACAAAACTGAAAAAACTCTTCCCAGAATCCAATGTTTGCTTTGCGTTGTGTGCGAGCGTGCCAGGCATCCCGGTAGGAGTGCAGTATGGAAAGTGTTACAAGATTACCTCATCTTGTAATGATGAAAATGGCTGAAATTTCAACAAGGTATTTCAGGTAACTGACAAAAGTTGTTTCTTCTGGCAGGTACTTTGGGCTTTGTACATTTGCAGACCATTTACATGCACAAAAGCTATGTACTACAATAAGGAAAACCAGGAAAGCCTAATAGGTCCCCTTTAAGAATATAGACGGACTTATCAGAGTTCAGATGAATGCATCAGTGTTGGACAAGTTTAAGCAGTTGCATTCATGATAACCATTTGTGGAAACGATTTCACTTGCGTTTTCTCTGCGCAAATTACATTGATTCCTGCTGCGCATTGATCATGTTTTGATACAGTGCACACAGAGAAGAGAGGCGTGTGTGTTTCGAGAGAGTGGGGGGGGGGGGGTGAGAGAGAAGAGAAGAGGGGGAGGGAAAGGGAGAGAGGGAGATGAAGGGAATGTGGCAAAGTATGTGGCAGTCAGTGTTAACATTGTGGCTGCCACAAATAAATCAATGTGTGGGAAACATTGTGTTTGAATATATTGCAAGACATTCTCACCATAACAATATCTAGATATTTGGTCCATATTATGGTCTATATTATGCAGCAAAAATAATCCAAGCATAAGGGTCAATGAAAGAACTGGATAACCTGTTTGCTGCAGTAATGTTCAGGAAAGCAGACCATTGAACATTCCAAGCGCAGTGCTGTGGACCCTCTGCCAGGATATCTCTAATCAGTTTGAACTCCTGAAAATGAGAGCCAGTTTGGAAGTATGTTGGACACCATGGAAAGAGACAGCTTTTTTTTTATTATTATTATTAATCGGATCGGTATCAGAGCTTTATTATTCCGGGCTTTATCTGGGCTTTATTAAATGGTATAAGCACCAAGTGTGAAAATCCCATGCTGTTTCTTAGTAAGGTTTCTTAGTTACACAATGAAATTTCTAGAAAAAATATAGATGTTTAAAATAGTAAATAAAGTTTAGTTTTAGATTATACACCAGCATAGTTTTAGCCAGAATGTCTTTACTGATTTCTTTGAATATTTAAATTTAGCAAATTTAAGGGATTATTTCCTTTACGGGATGTGTAGTTATAGGCTTATGTTAAGAATAATCCCATTCAGTTCCTCACAGTGAGATATACAGATTTACACCTGAAGGTCAAAGGAGGCCGTGATATGGGGTGCACACTCAGTATCAGACCCTGGGTTCAGCTGCCAGAATTGGCATGGGAAGAGAAGTGTAATCAGTGACCCTGAGTCTTCACAGACTCTTCAGAAGTTCTGCTGATGGACCTTGACTATATTTTTACCAAGCACCTTGAATTTGGAACAGGCACAACATCAAGAAACGTTGTGAATCTGGCAAACCTCCCACTCATTTAGTGATCTTCATTTATCTGATGTAGCTTTTATTTCATTTTGCTTAGATGTGATGGTGAAATCTTGCAACCCCATGGTGTTCAGCTTCTACAACTACCTGCGCACGCACCCACTCCTCATCCGCAGGCATTTTGCGTGGCCCGACAGCTCTGTGGCCACAGTGGGGCTGACATCAGATCGTGGCAGTGTTGACGAGATCAACCTGATCGAGCGCAAGCTCTTCTTCACCACGGCCAATGCCCATTTCAAGGTGGGCTGCCCTGTGCTGGCCCTCGAGGTGCTGTCCAAGATCCCCAAGGTGACCAAAAAAGCCTCGTCCTTCAGCAAGGGCTCATCCCCGGCCAATGGGAGTACGCCGCAGACGCAGAATAGGTCCGGCCGAGACACCAACCTGGGCTGGGCCGCGCCGGTGTCCAGCCAGGCCTGGGGGACTGGAGACACCGTCGCAGACCTGGATTGGAGTCAGCCCATGATGAAGAGTGAAGACGAAGGTCTGCAGCTCGATTGGGGTGACGACAAGGACGATGAGGAGGAAGAGGGGGAAGGACTGACGATGAAGAAGCCAGAGACAGAGCCAAAGAGTGGGGAGGTGGAGCCGGGCATGTGGAGGGAGGAGTTGGCAGGTGAGGCAGAGGTGGACGTGATCGCAGAGCAGCTGAAGTTCCGCGCATGCCTGAAGATCTTGATGACGGAGCTGCGTACACTGGCCACAGGCTATGAGGTGGACGGTGGAAAACTCCGCTTTCAGCTCTACAGTTGGCTGGAGAAGGAGATTGAGGCGATGCACCGCATCTGCAATTACAAGGCTGGTGGCCCTCCTACCTTTTACATGCTCCTTCTGCGTTCACACCAGGGAAAAAAAACACCAGTTAAAGCTGATAATGCTCCTCTTTGCTTAGCCTTTAAAACACTCGCATCCTTTAGAATAGTTTGTCTGTTTATTACCTCATTATATATTAAAATTATTTTTACGTGTAACATTGAATACAATGCTGTTGAATACTGTTAAATACAATGTTACAGAAAAAACAATTTCTTGTTTTTGTGTGTGACTAATTGTGTATGTATCTGTGTGTGTGGGTGTGTACCTGTGTGTGGGTGTGTCCTGATCAGGTGGAAGGTAAGGAACCTGCAGTGGAGCTGGAGAAATGGAGAGATGGCTCATTTGATCTAGATGAATCACAAGATACGAGTGACACAGGCACATATGAACGCCACCAGCTGGAGAGACGCAGACTGCAGGCAAAACAGCTGCATGCCGAGAGGCGCAAGGCTTGGCTGAGGAAGAACCAGGCCCTGCTCCGAGTCTTCCTCAGTTATTGCACCCTACACGGAGCCAAGGGCGGAGGGGTCACCTCCGTCAGGATGGAGCTGCTCTTCCTGCTGCAGGAGTCACAGCAGGTGAGGACGTCAGGGTGAATGGAGGCAAGCAGCTCTGTTTGTATCTGCGAATCTAGGTGCCATACTGCAGGACTAGCCATCGGGTGGGTGTGGGCGGTTGTGGGCGGGTGTAGGTGGAAATGTGCTGTGTTTGTGGGGTGAGAATGAACCATCCTGTATCTCCACAGGACTCCTCGCAGGTGGGCGAGTTTTTTCGATTGTGTACCACTCAGCATGTCCCCTTTGGTGTTCACACTTTCATGGGAAAAGCAATGTGTAGTGAATAAATAAAGACAAATAAATTAAGCCTTAGTCGTTTTAAGCAGGTTTTGATTTTTAGACTAGAACAACAACTGCAGTATTTGATCTGGTGTGGTATTGTAGTGTTCGTAGTTTAGGACACTTTATAAAATGGGAGTAAAGAATATTGTTTTCCATAATGACCCCTAGGAGACGACCGTAAAGCAATTACAGTCTCCCCTGCCACTGCCCACCACGCTGCCCCTGCTGTCTGCCAGTATTGCCCCAACCAGGACGGTCATAGCCAACCCTGTGCTGCACCTGTGCAACCACATCGATGACATCCTCTATGCTATAGTACAGATGGAGTCTCCACCACACCCTGATGTACTGGATGACAGGGTGAGGGAGAAGTGCGCTCACACAAATGTGAAAATTACGTAGACATTATTGTATTAATGTCTTTGAGGGGTATTTCTGTTGACTGGTTCATTGCACAGTACCTAAATAATGCTGAAATTACTCTTATACTTAAGCTAACGCTTACTGCACCAAACAATTTGAAATCACTTTCTCTTTAGACTTTCTAATAAAAGCTCTTTTCCTTTGTGTCATATGTGTCATCTTTGGCCCCTTCAGAAAGAAAATATGCACACACATTCACACAGTACATTCAACAACGTAGAGCAGATGGCACTCTGCCCCTGTCTGCTATAGCAGACGAGGGCTAGCAGAGCAAGAACAGTACATGCATGCATGCACACACATACATTCAGAAGCACACATTATGTGATTATGAAGTACAGAAGAGAGAGTGTGTGTTTGTGTGTGAGAGACAGAGAGAGATAAAGAAGATAAAGCTACCAATCTCTTACTCTCTCTTGTTTTTAAATTATTTTTGTTTGTTTATTGTATTATATGTCACAGGTGATTGCTCTTCACACTCAGGCTGCTTCTCTCTCTGCCTGTATTTATCAAGCACTGTGTGACAGCCACAGCTACAGGTAATGTTATACAAGCAATTATCTATATACACACACACACACACACACACACACACACACACTTTCTGACTCATTCACTAATGCACACACACACTTGCATATACACATACACACATCTCTGTCCACAGCAGCCAAACAGAGGCGAATCAGTTCACAGGGATGGTGTATCAGGGGCTGCTCCTGAGCGACAGGCGAAGACTTCGTACAGAAAGCATCGAGGAGCATGCCACACCCAACTCTGCCCCTGCACAGTGGCCAGGTACATACCCACCTGTACCGCTGCAGGTACACGCCCACCTGCACCGCTGCACGGTGGCGGGTACACAACCACCCAGTTAATAGAATGGGAATTTTTTATTCTCTAGTTATTTGGAAAAGACAAAATTTTCATTAGAATTTCTGGAGCAGCTTTAAGACACTGAAATGTTGAAGAGAGAGCAGAGGGTGGGAGGGGCTGAGGATGGGTAAATAGCATGTAGTGAGAGCTAATTTCATGGTGTCTTGGACAAACAGAGTAGTTCACTATAATTAGATAATTAAATGTAGTTTACGGCAGCAGAAGAATAAGTGGCTCTTTGTACTGCCTGACTGTATTTGGCGGACATAGCCAGAGAGGGAGATTTAAATTGGGCGTCTTAATATGTGTGAAACACGCCATACATTTTAAATACTTCATGTAGTTAATATTTAGTTATAGGTGTCGCTGACATAGTGCTTCTCACTGGATTAACTTTGGAGTTTCTTAGCAGATATATAAAGATTGCTCTACCCCCACCCCAACCCGTCTGCAGGTGTAGCATCTCTCATCAGCCTGCTGGCGTGTGCCCAGGGTGAGGACCATCCCCGCCTCAGTGTCATGCTGTGTGAGGCCGTGGTGGCCGTCTACCTCAGCCTGCTTCTGCACGGACTCGGCACACACTCCAGCAACGAGCTGTTCCGGCTGGCCGCCCACCCCCTCAACACCCGCATGTGGGCAGCTGTGTTCGGCGGAGGGGCCAAGCTCATCGTCAAGCCCAAGCGCCCAGCCGACATCTCCCCAGGTGAGCCCCTCTGCGCTAAACGTCTCCGACCAGCCCAGAGAAGAAGGTAGTTGGGTATCCATTTATTGGTGAACTGCAAGGTAATCTTAGCAAAAAGAAAAAGATGCAGGTTTTAAACCAGGAATGACACACGTATCTTTTGGAGTTTCGTATTTGGGCCAAGCACATCATGTACCAAAGTAGAGTAGTAATATGGTCTGTGAACTCTGCAGAAAGCCCAATCGCTGCATTTACTTGTTTCATTTTGAAATACATATGGGCAGATGAGACACCAGGCTTAGCATGTCTTATGAAGGGACAATTCTTGACCATTTATGACTCGTAGCAGAACTCTACAGACTACATGCTGTACTACAATCTCCAGTCGCTTTCAATGTTCCTCCTTTTGTGAAACCACGTTCTGTCATGCCAAGAAATTAGGATATCCAGTTTTATATTAGAGAATGAGTTGAACAATTACCTGTTCATTAATGTTATCAATGAACATGTACTAATTCACAGAATTTACAGAATACACTACCAGACTTCTTCTATTTCCATTAGACAGACATGACGGAATTCTTTTTGCTCTTGCTATATCACCCTATTGGCTACTCTGTGGGGCTGTGTTCACTTAGCTCTTCCTCTTCAAATCTGTCAAGAAACTTCTCAGGGCTCAGTGGTTGTGTTTCTGTGTGGACTGGAAGGAGGCAAGTTGGCGTGTATGCGAGAGATGTCTGTATGTGAGTGAATGTTATGTTGTGTGAATGTGACTGTAATGTTATGTTACATTGTCTGCTAGATGCATTAAAAACAGTTCCTCCAGAGGTCACTCAGGGTGAAGCCCTGGGACCAACCGACTTTCCTGCCTTAACTGTCACCCCCTCATCACACGTAACCCTGCCACGTCGCCAGGGTGATGCCACAGTGGAGAAGACAACACGGCCGAGAATAAAGGCATGCAGTCCACGCCTCTTATCCGGAACAGGAAGTGAGCTCAGAGCAGAATGGTTGTATGTTGTAGCCAGTAAGGGTCTCAGGGAATCCAATACTGGTCTGGCTTACTTGTGATTACCATTAGACTTAAAGTTGTTTACATTTGGATTTCAGAATTGGAAGAGTTTTGACATTCTTAATAATAATAATAATAAAGTAAAAATCTCAAATGTCAGTAGTGGAGAGAGGAGGTGTGAGGGCAGTGGTGAACCCAGTGCTCTGTAGTTCTGTCAGTTGAGGGTGTTGCAGTGTGTGGACAGGGATCTGCTGAACTGGTGGGAGTTCTGCTTTAACTCAGAACTCGGCATGAGCTAAAGGACCTGTTAAAGTTTTAGGAGGGTGTGCGTTTTTGTGTGTGCTTTCTTTATACTATGTGGCTCGCACACATCTGCATTTTGTTAGCACTTTGCTTTCCAGTGTGTTTGGTGTTATGGTGCATGCTTTTATGTTTTGATTAATGTTTTGGCTCCATGTTTGTACAGTTGTGTTTTGCATGTGTGTGCGCATGGATTTATCTGTGCGTGTGCGTGTGTACCCTTGTGTAAATGTTATATGTGTGTGTATGTGTACAGCTGGTAGCACTAGTGCAAATGGTAATGATTAGTGATGACACCTAGCTAAAAAAGTTACATTTCATAACTACAAAGGTACGAGGGCAAAGGCAACCAGACGTGCCTGGTACAAGTATTACTGAACTACATACAGCTTAATGACAGAAGGCTGGAAAAAAGTTCAGTTTAGGTTAGTAATTGCATGATCTTGATGGTACTGTACACAATTATGTCAAAAGAATGTCCACTATGGTCCGCATTACAGACCAGCCAGTTATAGCTAGCTGAAATGTTTATCTACAACAAAAGCAGTGGTTAACTTTAATGAAAGTAATTATTCTTGGATGAAGTCTACTCATATAGCCACTTACCTAAGTACATGATTAACAAGAAAACAATAATCACCTTTTATAGTCAAAAATGTGTGCTTTGCTATATGTGCTTTGAACCACTTTGTGTGTTCTGCGACCCAGCTAACAGTGTGAATGTTCTGAGACTCCTCATGCTTTCATCAGTGGGACCCTGAGTGAATGTGCCTCTCCCAGGTTGGACTGATCAGCCACACTGCCAGAATTTAGCTGGGTGGATATGAGGAGTTCTGGCAGCTGTGAATCCAGTGCTCTGTAGCTCTATCAAAGCTGGGGCAGGATTGGGCGTGGAGGCTTGCAGTGTGAAATGAGGGATCTGTGAGAGTTTTGCTTTCATTCAAAGAGATCAGACCGTGCAGAAGAACCTGTTAAAACTTACAGATTAAGGAAAGTCTGCTTGTGTGTCTTTTCATTAAACTGTGTGCTGTCGTCTGTGTGTGTTTTTAGTTAGATTGATCTGTTTTAGGCATTTGTGTCCATGTCTGCGTGTGTGTGCGTGCGTGCGCGTGTGTGTTTTTCCTGACTTAGTGAGGTGGAGGTGGTACCACCCTAATCATGTGCGCGCATGTGTACCGTGCCTTCAACTGCCCCAAGCAACTGGCATTTTACAAGCAATGTATTTTAGGGGTTCGGATAATTGTACAATTGAAGAAAATAACAATTATCACGTTAAAGCGTATTTTATTTTAAAAAGTGCCCTGTTCAACATTAAATTAAATACAATATACAAGCAATGTGTTAATATATACAGCTGAAATGAAAATGAATCTAGCATAATGTATTAGAAATCCTCACACGTGTTTCATGGAAAAGAAATCAGTGCTGGGACCGAAAGGAATAGATTCACGAAAGGTTTCATAGTCACCTTTGTTAAGCATATTGCTTTGAAATATAACTGGAGTACTAGGATTTTCTATTTATTTTGATTTAAAAATAATTTTTCAAATCATGAAATTATTTCACCATTTTGTGACAAATTATAGCCTAAGCCTAAGCACAAATGTGTTCTGATTCTGTCACTAGGAACATAATACATTTGGTTTTATTTACTAAAGCAAGCAAAATTGTCATTGTTTAAAGCAGTTAGTGGTCACATGAACTAGTGCAAAGCTCATCAGAAGAAGACACTTGCTAGAGTTTTATCGAGAGCTGGAGACGGCACAAATGTTGATGGAGGCTAATGCATGCATATGTATGCAGGACAAACACTGTATACATGTGTGTAGCTGGTAGCGCATATGTGAATTCAGAGAATCAGCAGCAGGTGGATAATCACCTTTTAAGCGCGCTCTCTCTCTCTCTCGCTCGCTCGCGCTCTCTCTCTCACTATCTCGCTCGCTCGCGCTCTCTCTCTCACTATCTCGCTCGCTCGCGCTCTCTCTCTCTCACTATCTCGCTCGCTCGCGCTCTCTCTCTCTCACTAGCTCGCTCGCTCGCTCGCTCTCTCTCTCTCTCTCACTATCTCACTCGCTCTCTCTCTGTCGCTCTCTCTCTCACTATCTCACTCGCTCTCTCGGTCGCTCTCTCTCTCACTATCTCACTCGTTCTCTCTCGGTCGCTCTCTCTCTCACTATCTCACTCGCTCTCTCTCTCTCTCTCTCTATCTCACTCGCTCTCTCGGTCGCTCTCTCTCTCACTATCTCACTCGCTCTCTCTCTCTCACTATCTCACTCGCGCTCTCTCTCGCTCGCTCTCACTATCTCGGTCGCTCTCTCGCTCGCTCTCTCTCACTATCTCACTCGCTCTCTCTCGCTCTCTCTCTCTCTCGCTCTCTCTCTCTCTCGCTCGCTCGCTCTCTCTAATTCTCACCTGCGTCTGCCTCCCTCACCCTTTAAGTCACCCTGCTCCTCTGCTCTGGGTTTTCTAATCAAACATCCACAATGTGGTGATCAGTATCACAAGATTTGGAGGCACACATTTTATTGCACGTCCAGACAACATGTAATTAACCAGCCGCATTCTGTTTCCTTCTGCGCGCGTGTGTGTGTGTGTGTGTGTGTGTGTGTGTGTGTGTGTGTGTGTGTGTGTGTGTGTGTGTGTGTGTGTGTGTGTGTGTGTGTGTGTGTGTGTGTGTAGACTGGACAGGCAAAGTCCAAATGTGTGGTTCGGTACATTATCTGTTAGGACTCCATGTTTGCACATTTGTGTTGCATTTGTCTGTGGGTGGATGTGCTGTATGTTTGTGCAAACAGGCTTCCTGTAGAAATTCTTGTCAACATCACTGTACATAGTTTATGGTTCCTGTAGAAAGCTGTGTCCCCATCATTGTATGTAGCTTGTTTCGTTTCGTTTCATTTCATTTCATTTTGAACCATCACCGAGTATGGTCACGTTAAACTTAACTGGCCTTAATAAGGACATTTAAAGACATTTCCAACAAGTTATTGATATTCTGTCAAATTTCTTTCTATCTCACTGGATGTTTGGACTAGAAGCAGGTAGGTGTATGAGTGTAATGGATTACTTGGAATTGTTTGTCAAACATGAAGGTCTTTAAAACTGAGTGGTAGGTTAGGATTTTCAGTAGATTGTCTACCCACATTAGCTGCCTAACGTTTGTTTTCATTTAAGGGCCTTGAAATTCTAGACCTTTACAATCCACTAGAGGGCAGTGTAGACCCTGTATCTTTACATTTTGAATTAAGGTTCTAATTTGTTTTATCCAGTGAAGGAAACATGGAAAAACTGTGGTTAATGGGTGGTGATGACCAACTGCCATTGCCTATTGTAACTGGAATCGTAGCTCAGAGTGCTGGTCCTCTTTAAAAAGTACAGCAGCCACAGTGGTTTCAGAGTAAAGACGGGAAGTGCTTAAAGGACTTTAGTTTTGGTTTTTTTATGCAGTGTCATGTATAAATTCATATTTACACTAGAATTCAAAAGTTTGGAATTATGGAGAAATGTTCTTGTTTTCTAAAGAATATCAATGTTGTTTACAATTGAAATAATATCAAGTAGTCAGAAATTCTTCAGTCAAGCATGGAAGAGGGAAGAAGGTTCGGTATTGCTTTGGTGCCTGTAAAGTAAAGTGGGAAATAGGGTAACTCTGGGTTGCAATGCCATGCCATACTTTGTGGATGGTGCTTGGCCAGTTTCATCCTACAAGAGGACAGAAAGCCCTGCTCCAAATCCAGCAAGACCAATTCAGGAATGAACCAGGAATTGTATTGTTGGAGTCTAGTTCTATTTTAGATATGTTTCTTAAAACAAAATTTCATATTACTATTTTTTTTATCGGAATACAGAAGTTCTGATCATATATGCAAAATAGAAGACTTTTGGAGCAGTTAAAATTGTATCTGGCTGAAATGAAGAGAATAACTGTATTGTGAATAGGGACACACCAATATTGAATTTCTTTGGCTAATATGATAATTACCACCTTGTTGTTGCTGATACCAATATCAATAATTTTATATAATTTTATGTTTATGCATTTCAAAGAAAGTCCAATCCATAATCTATATATGAAGTGCAGTGGGTGTAAGGCATATTAAACTCTAAAAATGGATTAATAATTAATTTTACACAGGCCATGTCACAGGTAAATCAGACATCACAATTATTGTAAACATGTTGCTCATAACCCAAAGGGAACATTACATTTCATTACATTTTATTTTCTAACCTTTCTCAAATGTTAAGGGAATTTTTCTGCCTTAAACTGGTGCAGGTATAAGAGCCTATGGCTGGAATGCCCAGAGTTTATATAAAAAAAAAACATAACTGCAAAATACAGTCACTAACAGACAGCTTAGTTTGCCTAATGAGTATAGAGCAAAATAAAAACACTAAATCTGATGTGATAATTATAAACACAGGTTGCACTTTACAGAAGAAAAGTAATATACAAACAAGGCCTAAATTAAACAGAAGGTTTAATCTGTTGCATGGATGAAAAATATTGGTTGTAATTATAGAAATTCCAATATTGAACCGAATTTTTTTTTTTAAATAAATAAAAATACAAAATCAGTCTCATCAGCAAATATGTCAGCCGCCAATATGTTGTGCACCTCTAATTATGACTACAAAAACAAAAGCCAATGTTATGTTTGCAAATTACATTTACACACACTAACTGGCCTTAAACAGAATCTTGTGAACACCGCACACTCTTTTAGACTCCAAAACAATCCACAATAATGCTACCAAATTGGTTGAAGTCTCTTAAGTAATATCAGAAGAGATAAGAGCTTCTAAACCAACCATGACCAAGTCTCACCATTTAAATATCCCCAGCCAATAGTAGCAAATTCTGGTGTCAGACAAAGGTATTCATATATTGCCTTATATTACAGTAATTGTCACAGAGCATCTTTACAGAAGTCTGAGTCCAAGCATCCTAGTGAGCAAGCCAAAGGCAACAGTGGCAGGGAAAAACTCCCTAGAGCACGAGGAAGAAACCATGCGAGGAACCAAGACTCAAAGGGGCCCATCCTCCTCTGGTCGACAACAGACATGGCAATAACAACATTATAAGCAATGGATGTCTGTTCCGGGTTTATAGAAGTCCTAGTCTGAGGCTGATGATTGTAGGTGTGTCTGAAGCCCCTCTGGCACAAGTACGCCTGCCTAAGGTGATGGAGAATTGGGTGGCTGGGGTGGAGGAGGGGTGAGCCACAGAACGGGGGCATCAGGGGTGGCGGGAGGAGCCACATCAGCCGACATGGGTGGAGGCTCAGCAGTAGCCCCAGGAGAAGATGCATCTTGGCAGAAAGAGAGATGTTATTATGCAGGTACAAATACTAAAGTGTGTAAATTATGGAACTAATAATGTGCAAGGATGGACAGATCTAGCTATGGCAGCACAGGTAAAAGGATGGAGCCCGAAGGAAACACATGAAGGCTCCCTGGATTCATGTCCAGTGGCTGGCTTCATGTGGTTCAAATGAATTATGTGCTGGCTCTTATCATTCCTTCATGGTGATGATGGTATTCACATAGCTGTATGTGTTCAGCTCTTGGCTCAATGATTCTGTGGGTTTGGACTCGCATCAGGTAGGTGTGTGTGTGTGTGTGTGTGTGTGTGTGTGTGTGTGGGGAATGTGACTGTACCATTTTGATCTTGCCAGCTGATTTAGAGGCAGCCCCTCTGTACGGCTCTCTTGGTGGGGCCCTGGAACCAGCTGATCCCCCAAACCCAACTTTCACACCATCATCCCCTGACACCCATTTTGATAGTGAGGGTGACATCACCATGGTGACAGCAACACAGCTAGCAAGCTGTGAGTAAATGCATGATGAGCACACCCCCAAACTCCAACAGGAAATGAGCTCAGAGCGGAATGGTTGGTATAGACGATAAGAGACGCCGAGAGGCAATTTCTGGAGAGCAGAAAATCTAGATTCACGCTGCTCTGACCTGAGTACTGTTAAACTTCAAATATTTGCTGTAGGGTTTAGTGAAAAAGGATTATTGAGCTTTCAAATTTTATATATATATATAAAAAAACGCTCTGTAGCTCTCTGATGGGTGTTTGCAGTGAGTGCACAGGTACCTGCTGGACTGGTGAGATATCTGCTGAGATTTTTGTGGTCAGAAGACTAAGCTAAAGAATGTGTTAAACCTACTAATTTATGGGAGGGTGTGTGTGCTTGTACTTTCCTCTCAGATTTTGTATCGTTTGTATACTTGCATGCATCTGCATTTAGTTGTGCATGGTGTGGGAGTGGGGGTGTGTTTTGAGTTTGTTTGCTTGTTTGGGTTTTGTTTTGAATAATTTGTCTCCATATTTACACATTTATGTTTGTTGCATATGCACATCTCTGTACATGTGCCCTTGTGTATATATGATGTATGTGTACAGCGGGTAGCACTAGTGTGGACTCAGAGAAGAGGACAGAGCAGGAGGGGGAGAATGAATCAAATACAGGTACTCCCTTAACCTGTCTCACATGTTGCTCTTTCACCTGTCTCACCATCTCCTCTGCTCTGTGCTGCAATAATACTTCCCTGTTAATAATATGAACTATAACACTCAGAGGAAAGAGTTTGGGAAAGGATTTGCACAAAACTGGCTTGCTAGCATCAGCAGCGACTCTGCGTACAACATGCCCATACGGAATCTTCAAACCACACACTGTCCTTCAGCTCTCTCGCACAGTCATTGAATCCACAGCATTTATACCTCCATAATCAAGGAGATTAGACCTGTGCTTCATAACAGAACTATTCTCTTAGCTATAATTATATAGCCCCTGCTAACCTAGCCCTGCTGACCATTTAGCTGGGACAGACTAGTTAATAAACCCCATAGCTAGCTGATAGGGTAGATCATTATAATAGCAGCAGGAGACGATACATAAAGAAGACAATATGTCATGTGAAAATAGATTTCATGAGGAATAATGGGTGAGAATGTAACTTAACAGCCATGGCAGGTGTAAAAAAAAGTCAAATATACACCAGCCTTGTGCCTGCTGTTTCAACTTTTTTTAATGTGGTTAGACTTCAGAATCACAGGACATTTACTTCCTCGGTGATAAAAACATTCAATTTTAATAATGACATGTCTTTAAAGATTACGTTTGTTTAGTGTTCATCAGTTAAGAATTTAAAAATGTTACACCAGTTAACACGCATGCAAAAAAAAAAAAAATCAAGATTTCAAGAACATAAAAAATGTCATTATACTCCTCTGAAAACTCATGTGCAGGAACCATATGAATTGCAGCAGAAACCTCACACATACTCAAGCTTATGTTCCCATTAATACTGAAATAACACAGCTATTTTGCCCTGAGAGGAACCCTTCTGTGTCCCCAACCCATACCATCACAACCTCATCCCCAAAATCCCAACATGGTAGCAAGGGTGATATCACCATAGAGATAGTGGCACCACTGGAGAGCAGTGAGTAAAAGCACACAGACCACACCTCCACTCCAGGACAGGAAATGAGACAGAGATGAGACAGGCTTTCACTTACCTCATCATGCCCTCACCCTTTCATCTCTACCACATCTCTCCTCTGTTCTGTTCAGGAATACTTCATACATGGGATAAGTGATGACACCTGACCTTAACAGGGGACATTTCATGACTGTGAAATAAGGATGGCAAAGGCATCCATTTTGGAACTAGCAGAAACTGCTTTATTCCAGTACTAGAACATCACTAGATACCTGTTAGCACTCGTTACAAAGCAGTTGTTTACAGGTCAAGCCTTTACTGAAACATCCAAAATCAGTGAACTGGCTTTCAGAACTTATTATTGTTTTATTGGTCAGGCCTATCACAGTTTTTCTGTTTACATTTGTCCTCCTGAAGTGATTTGAGCAATGCGTTTTAAATTTGTTTTGAGTGCATTTACACATTAATTTTTATGCGGATTATCTTTATCCAGATATAATCCTGATACTCAAGATGCATGAAACGATCAGGTGTGAACAGGTCTTAAAAATAGAGGTGTAAAAGCACCCAAGACACATTTAAATAAAATTCTCTTAAACCAGTTTATGAGGGGTCTGAGCCAGATACTGTGGTAGTTTAAATGCATCAGTCTCTCCCAAGACACATTCAACATCCAAAACCCTGCCCCATACAGTAAGTCATAATGTGTAGGTGTAATCAGGGACAGAGGGGTTTCAATGTAAAGCCCTGAACCCTGCCCATCACCCAACTCCCACTGTAACACAAACATCCCCTAACACCCAGCTTGGTGGCCAGAGAAGTAGCTTGGCGATAGTGGCAAAGCTAGAGATGCGATTAAATGCATGCAAGCAACACTACACTAGAACAGGGAATACCTTCAAAATTCTAGTATTGCTCTTCATGGGTGAGCTTTCAAATTCAATGCATAAGTACACCATGTGTCAAGTGTATCTATAACAAGTATATATCTGTTTAGTGTGTCTTTGTACATTTTAGCATGTTTTTTGTGTTACAGAGCATGACTGACTGTTGTCATTTTTGGTGTTTGTGTCCATGTTTGAGTATTCAAGCGTGTTTGTCCTTGTATGTAATTGTGTGTGCTTATGAGTTTATACATGTGTGTATCTGGTAGCTCTGTGGGCTGCGTTTGGCTGATTGGTTTTAGAAAGCTTATATTACCATAGCTCTGTAGGCAACTGCATCCTTTCAGTCAGCTGAGGTCCAGACGGAAAGACAGCTCTGGCTCTCCCAAGCAGCTGGCCCTGGTCCTGCCACTGTTTACATGTGTCCACCTTCACTTTTTTGATACTGAGAATTCAAATTTCAGATGTCAAATTCCCTGCATTCTGTTGATTAGGATGGAGTCCAAATGCTCGACCAAACATAGTTCCTCTGAGGTTTGGTGGAGATATGTTGCTAGTTTTTAGCAGGGTTAGCTGGCACCACACAGACCTTCTTTCTGAAGAAGGCAAGTTGAGATAAGCTGATGGCCAAATGCCAAAGCCAAGTCCAGATCTTCCTTTGAAAAGTTATTGGATTCTGCAGCGGGATGGCACACCAGCAAAAACAACTCTGATGCTTCTTCCCATGTTCTGCTGGCCTAGAAATAAGTAGAGACATTCCATATTTGTCGCCATAGTCATCTTTGGACAATTCTATAGTCATCTTCGGCAACCAAATGTTTGGTTAATGAAGTCCAAACAATTTTATTTATTTTTTTTATAATTGGCTTTTTTGACATGATGTCTGTTGTTTATTAGTCTGTTGTTGCTCACTGTTTTGTTGTTGTTGTTTGTAATTGTTGGACTCTGATGCTCCTGATCAAGTGAAAATGGACAGCGGTGAAGGTTTGTGCTTTATGGTCTGTCAAACGCTCGCAATACCTGTTTGTGTTTGGCATATTAAAATCTGCAACTTGATAAACATTAAATAGCATACATTTTGCAAACTAACTAAATCAACATATTGCAGAGATGCTAAACATTGCACTTTTTAAAACACTGAGCCTTAGGTTTATGCTGTGTTAGAATTTCAACCTATTCAAACAAGCAGCTTGCATGTCTTAGCGAAATACTTAAACTGTAAATGTTCACAATCCTTGTGTGTGTTTCTGTGTGTTGGGTGGAGAGAGGGGGAAAAAATGGAAATGTAGTAAAACTCGCCCCTCTCTCTGTCCTGTCTCTCGTATTTCATGAATGTAATGATCTGATGAGAAGCTGATCTCCCTATCCTTTGGAGAGTGCAATGATGCTTGTGGACCTTATGATACCTGAGTGTCTCTCTCATACAGGCCACTAACACTGTAGGCCTCTCTCTGTCTCAGACTCGGACTCTGCTTTCAGGATTCAGATACTCACAAACTTAATAATTAAAGTTATGAAAGAAGGTTAACTCTTCCTCCCACTGTGCTGGCTTTTCTCTCTCTCTCTTTCTCTCTCTCTCTCTCTCTCTCTCTCTCTCTCCCCCTCTCTCTCTCTATCCAATCTGTCTCCGTGTAGCAGCCCTGCCCCCGACCCCTCCTGCTGAGGACGTGGACCGGCAGCGGCGGCGATTCAACATGCGCATGTTGGTGCCTGGCCGGCCCGTGAAGGAGACGCAAGCCACGCCCCCTCCCATCCCAGCCGAGCGCCCCACCTACAAGGAGAAATTTATCCCTCCTGAGCTCAGCATGTGGGATTACTTTGTTGCCAAAGTAAGACCCCTATCTGCTGGATAAATCAGGCTGAAAGGGGTCAGTTAAGATGATTCCGTTAGTGATTGGCTCTTTTTGGTCACTGACCCCTTTTGTGATTCAGCCTTTTGCTGATTTGTTCTACTGATGATTCAGGGCCTTTGTAAATTTGCTCTTCTATTTATTATTCTATTTTACTTATAAAATCCATGATTGATTTGCTATTTTAATCATTCATAATTGTAGTGTTTTGGTTTTTTAGTGATTTACATCCTCAGCTTGGAGAGACTACCTGGATCAGTGTGCCAATATATCCCTAAACCAGCAGTCTTGGCCGGTTTGGTGATTTCCATAGTGTAACTCGTACTAATTCTGCTAGGTTATGTAAATGTTATAGCAGAGAAATCACCAGACCGCTTTGTTTCCTTGACATGGTCACCCCTGACCTTTACATTTCAAAGACAATCCGATGAATGATGATAATCTATAAATATTCAGTGATTTAGATGAGACCTAGACCATGATATTCCTTAGCCTCTGTCTTTTCAGGAAGTACTGTGTTGTTTGTCAGTCACCCTGGTGTGTAGCTGGTCTAACCCAGTGCCTACGAGAGCGGTGGATGTTGTGCTGTATGTTGTGCAGTCTGGCCAGTGAGGATGGGGGGTTGGGGTGGGTAACAGACCTACACACCAGGATGGCGAGGTGAACATGTCCAATCTGCTGGCAGCCCAGCTTTGCACCTGAATTAATAGAAATATATCCATTTCAGGTTCTGGTTTCAAGGTTTTTGGCTGAGCTGTCCTCAGTTTAAGACTCTTATCTCACAAAGCTGAATGGTTATTGTTACAACCGCCTGCTTCTTTGTGTGTATGCATGTATGTTTAACTATGTTGTATATGTTACTGTATGTGTATGCACATGTGTAACTGTTGCTGTGTGTGTGCGCGTGTGTGTCTGTGCTTGTCCTGCAGCCTTTCCTGCCCATTTCAAACAGTGGAGCACTGTACGACTCCGATGAAAGTGGTGCCAGCGATGATGAGGATGAAGATGCCTTCCTCTCTAATACTCAAATGACGGAGCACAGCAATCCTAACTCATATAGGTACCCATGGCAACATATTTTGACCTTCTTTGGAGAATCTTGGTGAAAGAGAAAGGTAACCAAGGGAATACATATGTGTAAATCTCCCTCTACTACCATCTCTCTGTAGTTGGTGTCTGATCCGTATGGTCATGGTAAAACTGGCTCTTCACAATGTTAAGACATTCTTACCCATCGCAGGACTGGACTTTACAGGTACTGGTGGAACACACACACACACACACACAGATTCTTTGACATGCCTCAACAGTGTCCTGGGCTGGCATGGCATTTAGTTCTCACCTCTGGCTTCTCCCACAGGCAGTGAGAGCACTCATATTGACTCAGGTGTCTGCCTTCTTAGTTCCCACATGTTTTGATAAACCTCTGATGTGGGTAGTCCCAGAGGAGCCTCCCACCCTCCTCCCTACTAACCACCCACCCCCCCATTACTGTGTGTGCTATCCAGACCTGCCCGTGACCTCTCCACTGTGTAATGCCGTGCTGAAGTCTCTGGAGAACTGGGAGCAGCTGCTTCTCGATAAGATGAACAGCTTCGATGGTCCTCCACCCAACTACATCAACACCTACCCTGCGGACGGATCTGTGGGCGCAAGCCCTGCCGCCCTGCGCCAGAAGGCCATGCTGGAGCCAGACAACACGCCTTTCAGGTCTGCACCATGGCAGGTTGCCGTGGTTACACTCACCATCTGCCTCTTTGCTTTTTAGTGTGTTCAGACCTTTTATTGGATTGACCCTGCTCGAACAGGCATGGATCTCATGTGTCGAGAGGCCTCTGTGGTTTGATCTCAGTCGTGTGTGTTTGGTTCCCTTCCTGTAGGGCAAAGCACCACCTCTCCTTCCCCACCCGGCGTCTGTGGCATTTCTTGGTGAAACAGGAAGTCCTGCAGGAGACTCTTATCCGCTATATCTTCACCAAGAAGAGGAAGCAGAGTGAGGTGATGGCCGTGGGCAGGGTCATCCTCATTCTGCACATCAAACAAAAAGACAGGATACATTTACATATACAGCATTTAGCAGGATAGAAAGACAGGGTAGAGTTAGCCACCACACCTGGAGTTTAATAGACTTCATTTCCAGGGACATCCAGGAAGTCAGCCAGCTGCATTCCAAAGTACAATTTAAATATTCTTAGATCTTAAAAAAAAAAACCAACTCATTCTCTGTGTGTGTGTGTGTGTATATGTATGTATGTATGTATGTATGTATGTATGTATGTATGTATATGTATATATGTGTATATATATATACATATATATGTATATATATGTATGTATGTATGCATGTGTGTGTGTGTGTGTGTGTGTGATATATATATATATATATATATATATATATATATATATATATATATATAAAATATTTATAATTTTAATAATATATATATATATATATATATATATATATATATATATATTTTTTTTTTATGTATTACATTGGAGAATTGCCATATTTTTGTTTTTTCAGTAATCCAGATCACTGAACTGTATAATATTTGTAGTATCTCAAGGAATCTGTACTTGTAGTGTAATCTTGAAGTCAGATAACAAATCGAGAGGCGATTTGGGGGGGAATTTTTTTTGTCTTCTTTCATCAGTGGTTTCTGCATGTGTTTTGGTGTGTTCTGCTGTGTTTGTGTTTATGCTTTGTGTGTGTTGTGATGTGCACTGTACAGTGTTTAGAGGGCCATATGGAGTACCTCACACAAAACTGCATAGCAGGGACTCACAAAGTGAACAAGGTAGTACTGAGTGTGTGTGTGTGACACTGACTCCATAACGTTTTCTTTCAGGCTTTGGGCTTCTCTCTAGTGAACCTGCTGTGATCTCGTGCACACATACCCCTACACATACACACAAGCAGATGGGAGTAGACAGATGCACACGCTTACATACACTTGCTAACACGTGACTCTCCTTCCTCATGGGTCCTGAGCACGGTAGCATTTCTCCTCTCTTCACTCCACTAACCTGTGTGCACACTAAAAGCCATCTGCGAGACCAAGCCCCAGATCCACCGCGCCCGTTTACCAATTACACAGCAATTAACCAAATAACCATTCAGCTGTATGATTTACATTTAATGGCATTTAGCTGAGGCTTTTATCCAGAGCAACTTACAATTATGACTGAGTACAAATGGAGCTACTGAAGGTTAAGGGCCTTGCTCAGGGGCCCAACTGTGGCAACTTGGTGGTGGGGCTTGAACCAGCAACTTTCTGATTACTAGTCAAGTACCTTAACCACTGCCTTGTGATGCCACAGATCATCATCTGTGGCATGCTCAGAAACAGCCTGTATAAAACACCTAACACTGTGGGATAACCAGGTGAAAGAAATGACTTTGTGTGTGTGTGTGTGTGTGTGTGTGTGTGGGGTGAAGGTGGAAGCTGATCTCGGATATCCCGGAGGGAAGGCTAAAATTATCCACAAGGAGTCAGACATTATCATGGCGTTTGCCATCAATAAGGTGAAAGGCACAGTCCGTCTGCTTTAGATTGATGTCTGCTAGCAGACCTGATAGTCAAGGCTAAACAATTCTGAATATATGGAGGAAGAAAAAATGTCATATTTTTATTCTAAATAAGTATTTTGTTTCTCAATTGTGTATATATATGTGTGTGTGTGTGTGTGTGTGTGTGTGTGTGTGTGTGTGTGTGTGTGTGTGTGTGTGTGTGTGTAGGCTAACCCCAGTGAGATCGTGCTGGCCTCCACTCATGATGTCCAGGAGGTGGACGTGTCCACTCTGCTAGCCACCCAGCCATACACCTGGATTGGCGAGGAGTTTGATAAGGAGTCACGCAGGTGTGGGTTTGTGTGTGTGCATGTATGGTTGCATGCTTGTGTGTGGGCTTGTGTGTGGATGTGTGCGCTTGCCACTCTAAAAGATGAATATTGAGTGGGGAAATGCAGAATGAGTTAAACTGTGAACATACTATCTTTTTAAAACAAATACAATTTGATAGATCATCCAGGTTTGTGGTGTTGAATGTTAGAAACTGAGTACAGATGCAACACTGATTGGTTCACCGTTCTCAGCAGTGACTCTAAATAAACCTTTTTTTCAAGAAAGACATTTTACTAGCAGATTTTGTTATTTTTAAATTACAGGATAAAAATTCACTTGCATGTGTGTATGGCGAGGGAGCTTCTATAAGTTGTCCTAGTTAATTAGCATATGCATATTTTACAGTACTACACATAGATATAGTTATGATTATGTTCTTGTTTGTGGCATTTAAAAGCCTTTATGTAAAATGTTGATTGTACTGATTATTTTAAATATCCCACCAAATGATTTCTGTTTTTGTTTGTGATTTCAGTGAAACATGCATCAAATTAAATATTTCTAATAATTATTATTATTTTGTTTTTCTAAACTGAAATATTTAAAAACATTTCTCCTTAGCTCTGATGATGATTATCGCTCCTCCCACACCAACATTGCCCAAGCCAGCACTGGACCATTTGCCCCTCACCCAATGCCAGTCTCCGCCTCTATGCCCTGGCTTGGCAGTGGACTGACCAGCATGGGCGCCAGCGTGGTATGAGTGGGTGAAAGGGGGAGAGAGAGAGAGAATTGTGTGTGTGTGTGTGTGTGTGTGTGTGTGTGTGTATTTGCATAGTCTACATTTGGACAGACTGTTAGGTTGTCGTTATTATTGGTCTGTTTATCTATAATTAACTGGCTGATCAGATCTCATTTTGTTTTCTGATCTGATCTTTCAGTTTAAGACATACTGGGTTTACTCAACAAATAATAGTGATGAGATGTCTGAGCTTAAATTTCAAATTTTATCAAAATTAAAAAGAATGAAAAGAAATTTACAAAAACCAGTTGATTTTGTGCATGACAGTTACTCCATTATAGGAACAGGCATCTTGTGGTTCAAAATGTGTTTGATGTTTCAGTTTAATTCCCTTAAATCAAAAGAGAGAACCCTGTAAAAGGAGACCTTTGGTGACACACACTACTAGAGAGAGAGTATGAGTTAGACACAGAGGCACAATCAGAGGTTTTAGTATAGTTTATTTCCACCCTTATCAGCATAACATAAACAGCGCTGGGTGGTCTAAACAGGCGCTGTGATGAGTCTATTTAAGCAGAGATAAGCCCAGTGTCCCGTTAGGATGGAAACAGGGAACAGTCACTACCAGACAGACCAAGGTGGCAGCCTGCGTCATCGCTGGATCCCAAGCCCAGCTCCCGTCTGGCCTTAATCCACCACAGATAAACTACGCACATACACACACGCTCACACGCTCACGCTGTCTTTAGCCTGGGTTTTCTCACAAAGGCCGAAAGCCGACCCCGTGTTCCCCCGCGTTCTGCATCCCCAGAAGTGCTTCAGTGTTTGGGTAACGAAAGGAGAGCTTCTCCTCTGCTCATCTATTCATTCTGAGCTGCAGTTGTCATTGGGCTAGTGAAACAAGGCAGCAGGACAAGCATATACACATGACCCATATCCATCTTTAATTTGTTAAAACTGACTTAGAACTGAATTTGTGTATATTAATCAAATGATTGTCCCTCAGATTGTGAAAAGAAACTTGAACAATGTGAAGAGAATGACCTCCCATCCTATATACCAATATTGTAAGTAACTTTAATGAGAGTTTCATATACTGTTAGAACTCCTTCTTTTACACTTAGATTTATGTTTGTTTATGGCACTTACACGTGCATTGTTGTCCTCTCAGAAAAAGTAAAATTAACTTTCATAATTAATTCAGTGGTGAAAAACTGTTACCACAGGGACTGATACTGAGAAACAGAACTTTCACAGAGTTAATTTTATTATTTCTTTTACCTTCACTGAGAATTTCTTCCAAAAAATGTTCTCTAACATTTTAAATTGAGTCCCTTACAAATAGTGAAAAGCACTGCTACTAAATATTTATGCTGTATGTTTTAAGGTTGTTTTGTTGTGTGTGTGTGTGTCTCTCTCTCTCCCTGTGTGTGTGTGTGTGTGTGCGCGTGCACGCGCGTGTGTGTGTTCATGCCTATGCATGTGCTTCATGTATTTGTAGATATGACTGGAGCTCAAGATGGAAGCGTAAGGATGTTTGAGTGGAATCGTCCACAGCAACTCATCTGCTTCCGACAGGCAGGAAATGCCAGAGTCACACGCCTTTATTTCAACTCGCAGGGCAACAAGGTACACACACACGCAAAAGCAAAATCTACAACTCTTTTAACTCATAGGGCAATTAGGTGCACATATATATACACGCGCGCACACACACAGACAAAAGTCAGCCTAGAAAATGCATCTATAAAGCATAAGTACCTAATAAAGTGGCCAATGAGTGCAGGTGAAAGGTCAGTTTTTCTATTAAATATGCTGGTGAAGGCAGAATGAGTTACTGATGCAGCAAGACACAGCTGACCAAGACAGAAATGAATGGCAAACTATCCGGTCTACCTTAGTAGTATGGATGTTCCTGAAGTTGAGAGTTTGCACTTTAACTTCATAGTCATTTCATTTACGACCTAATGTACAAGCCCACATATGATGACATCCCAAAGGCACATGATAAAGAACCCAAGGTCCTGCTTTTGGAAGGGAGGGATAAATTCAAATAATTTAAGGAAAAAATTCTCAGGGGTTGGGGGGGGCAAAGTGTTGTAAACTGCATCGCACATTTTATATTCACAAGTGTAAATCCGTACTGGATTAATGTTTGAGTATACAACTTAAAGCTTATACGGTCAAGAATAGAGAATTCCGGTTATGCCTATGGGGCAGTGAGCGTGTAGATGTGCTGGGTATACGGTGAGTGTGTAGATGTGCTGGGTATACTGGGAGCTTCAGGGTTTAAATCTCAAACGGTCTGTCATGAGTGCGTTCATGTTCTTGTTGCTGTTCCTGTAATGATCAGTTTAACAGTTCCCATTGCGAACCCATTATGGTGTCATTTCTAAATCCCCAGTCAGCTATTTGTAAAGTTAAACATTTAACTATAAAATGAAGATGCAGACTTCAGAATTAGTTAAAGAGAATAGCTGGTCCATCTTTTATTGCCATTTAACGTTAACAAGCATTATTAAGACATTAGAGAATGTATAACAACAAAGAACCCACATTTTTATACATTGGTCAGAATTGATTATGTATTCACCCCACCGTTTTACATACTAGGGTTTGCATTTGCCACCATTACATCCAAACTATACATTAGTCAACATGCAAACTGACATTCAACACCCACACCAATTGTAACTCATTACCACCACATTCCAAGAGAAGATTTCTCTTAACCTTGTCCTAAAGAAGATTGTTTTTCTGTACCATCCTGAGCCCGGTGGAAAAGTCATATATCTTACCCTGAGGTCCACCAAAGCCTACCCAGGATCCTTTGCTGAAGCCTGCAGATGCCTCTACAGAGGCCCTGTATGCAAATCATTCTGAAAGGACAAAGATTCTCTATACTCCTTTATGTTTTACGTTATTAATATGTCTAACGCAATGTTAGGCCTCTTTTGCCTGTGAACATTCTTTTATTACCTCAGTGGCGTCAGACAGATAATATCTTCCTTTCTCCTTACAAGAGCGTGAAAAGCCGTATTCTGTTTTCCATCTCTCTGTCTGCAGTGTGGAGTGGCAGATGGCGAAGGCTTTTTAAGCCTGTGGCAAGTCAATCAAGCCTCATCAAACCCCAAGCCATATTTGGTAAGTGGGCTAACAGCCAATTGTTGGGTTCTGTATGCTCCTATTCAGCCAGCCACACATCATCATCATAGCTATTAATATTCCTGGAAAAAAGCTAAGCTTTAATGTTAATGCAGAGCATATTTTGCATACATATATAACACAAATAATTATATATATATATATATATATATATATATATATATATATATATATATATATATATATATATATATATATATAGTCTCACCTTTCTGAGATGCTTTGAATGATCGTTATTAAGCCTTTTCTCTAGATGAAAGTGAAATTACTTTCTCTCTCCCTCTCTCTACCTCCCTCCATCTGTTTCCTCCCCCTATCTGCCCTTTCCTCTTTTCCTTCCTATTGCCATCCCTCCCTCCCTCTGCCTCTGTATGCTTTGGTCCCTCTCAGAGTTGGCAATGTCACAGTAAAACATGCGGGGACTTTGCGTTCATCACGTCCTCCAGCCTTATCGCAACTGCGGGTCACTCCAACGACAGCAGGTGCCATCCCTCTGCATGCCAACATTTTAGTAGCGTTCTGATCCTCTGGGTCCCATGACAACATTCAGTAATGTTCTCATTCTCGGGATCCCACCCCAATGTTCATTGTTTCGGAACTTTCCCCTACAGGAATGTTTGCCTTTGGGACACACTGATTTCACCCAGTAACAGCATGGTGCACGGTAAGCTACACTCCTGACATTCTGTACATTCCGTCACGGCCATGGTAATCATTGTATTTCCATTGGTTGCTGTAGACTGACAGACAATAACACAGTAATAGTTTAAACAGCAGTTATTCTGATACAGCAGTCTTACCTTTCCTTTAGACTGGTTTGGGTGTGTGGCTGTCTGGGTGCACACGTCTCTCTAATGGGTGTGTGTGCCTGTGTGTGGGTGTGTGTGTCTGTGTGTGGGGGCGTGTGTGCATGTGCACAGCCTTCCCCTGCCATGAGAATGGCGCCACAGTCCTGCAGTACGCACCAAAGCAGCAGCTGATCATTTCAGGAGGGAGGAAGGGCTTCATCTGCATCTTTGACATCCGGCAGAGGCAGCTGCTGCACACTTTCCAGGCCCACGACTCCACCATCAAAGCACTCGCCATGGACGCCAGCGAGGACTTCTTCATCACCGGCTCAGCCGAGGGCAACATGAAGGTGGTCACGCTGCCATCTGCACTGCAGTTAGAAAACACACATTCCCCATATACACTTAGGACTTGCAATGTCTTGTATAGAGATGCAAGGATTTATTTGGCCAGTTACAAAGATTAAGCAGTTTTCTATCTAATCTGTTATAGCTCTGAAAGATAAACTGGTTTACCTCTGACCTGCTAGTGCTGCAGAAGTTAATAGCTTTGCCTAATGCGCTTGTGCAGGTTTGGAAGTTAACGGGCCATGGCCTGATGCACTCCTTCAGCAACGAGCATGCCAAGCAATCCATCTTCCGCAACATCGGAGCGGGCGTGATGAAGATCGAGACTCGTCCCGGCAACCGCATCTTCACGTGCGGCGCTGATGGCACGCTGAAGATGAGAGTGCTCCCCGACCGCTACAGTATCCCCGCCAGCATATTCGACATTCTGTAAACACACCGCCATGTTGAGGAGACACAGCAGAAGCTCTCGAACAGCAACCCTGCTCGTCTTTTCAGCTGGAAACCACGACAGACAAACTTTGCGTGACTTTTTTTTTCTTTTTTTAAATTAACAAAGCGTGAAAGCGTATGTGAAGTCACGCTCGTGACCGTTATGATTACTGTAACTGAGCGAGCACTGGGCCCAGGTGCAGACTCGTCATTTAGGTTGTTTATCATAGGAAAGCTATGCATGTGTGAACTCGTTACTGCAGTACTTCCACAAGGTTGTTGATTGTGCTACGTAAAAGTGCTCAATGCAGACATTTTTAAGTGTGTATCTGTTGTCATGTTGTGCCCGCGGCTGATCAATTTTAGCATCTTTATCTACCAGCACTGTGCTTCAGTATCCAGTCGGTGATCTCTGCTGTGAATCAGATTGTTGGCTCTGACTTTTATTTATTTGTCTCATCAGCTGCTCATACCCTGTAGCGTTTGACATGGCACGGGGCGCCGCCCACACCCAGCAGATCAGGGTGTTCATATAAACCTGTCTCACTCTCTAGCTGCTGATAAAAACATCTCACTGAGTTTCCCTATAGCTATAGACAAAAGCCCCCTCACCCCTGTAACTGCTGTCGAACACATCTTGCTCTCCTCCCTAGCTTTGGTTAATGCCATTTTTCCCCTATTACCTTGCCCTGCAGCTGCAGGTAATCCTGTCCCTATCTGCGACACATTTCCCTCTGGTCCTAATGGTTGCTGATTAGCCTGTCTCTCTGTCCTGTTAGGAAATGCCTGCTTGACTAGCAGCTGCACTGAAGCCACATCCCATCGTGAGGAGGTTGTGTTCCCTTCTGCAGTGATCTAAGATGTTTTTACGGTTTTATTTTTCAAACGCTGAGACCAGAGACATAGTTTCAAATGTTGCACAAAGTGTTTATTTATTACTGTTGTTCTTTTTAACATGCGGTTAGGTTTTTTTTTTGGGGGGGGGGGGGGGATTGTTTTTGATTTGATTATTCTTTTACAGACTGCTGTATATTGTAACTTATTGCCTTTACATTAGAATTGTACGGTTACAGTGCTTCACCAAATAGGTTGGCCATTTTGTTTTATTAAATGTATAATCCATTTATGAATATTTGCACTTACATCTGAAGACACTATAAAATTTTAAAGAGTTCAAAAGTTATTGGGAAAACTTGTATACAAATGAATGTCTGGCTATGTGTGGCCAAGTAGTATCAAATTATCAAATCTGAACTAATTTTAAATGAATATTTATGTATGAATATACACAATAATACATACATACACAATATATAAATATATATATAAATATATATATATATATATATATATATATATATATATATATAAACAGCAAAACATTTCTTATTATTGTTGTTATTACTACTTTGTTTTATTTTTATCATACTGCTGGAGTAGTTGTATATTTGGTTGGATGTGCGTGGTATTTATTAAAATCTCTTTGTGTTGTGTCTGGTCTGCCGGCCACCATGTCCACTGTATGTATCTGAGTGTTGTACTAAACAGTATGTTTACTTCTTGTTTGTCAAATATTTATTGAAAAGGTTATACTGTCTGTGAGGATGTGCACAGTTAAAAGCCCAGGTGGAATTTTCTGGAAGAACAGAATGGTTCTGCCATGGTCAGAGTTTTACCTTTGTAAGTAAGCTGAATAAATTCTTTTTATTTCAAAAGGAGCATTTTAAAGCCCATTTTACTGCCAGAGGATTAACTGGCCTTGAAGTATTTTATTAAATTCAGTTTAATTCAGAGGGAGAATTTATTTATCCATTTATTTATTTTGTTTATGTGAATGCATATATTCATAACATTTTATTTATATATATATATATATATATATATATATATATATATATATATATATATTCAATAACGGATATACATTGTGTTACAAAACCGGTTACAGGTACAAAAACATCTTGCCTCACTTATTCTGTGGAGAATCTCCGCTGTCAGTCATTAGAAAATGCATAAGTCATATCAACATGAATCCATACCCTTATATTTTGTACACAAGGGGAATAATATCTAGTATCTATACAAATAAAAAACATCAATACAAACAAGTTATTTAAAACAAACACTGGCCCTCTGTTTGGATTTTAATCTGATTGTATTTACTGTTAATGTTTTCTGTTATTTGCTCAGCTTGCAAGATGAAACTAATAATGGTAGTGAGAACTCAGATATTATTTAATATTTGAGATTTATTATATTTTCATTTTGTTTTGCCACAAAATAAAAATAAACTTGGTTTACTTTAAGAAGCAATATTTGACTGTAATCCAGCACTTGTATATGCATTGTTCTGGTGTCCCTGGAATGAGCACTGAGATTACCCAGCCAGGCTGGTTTTAGAGAGTGCTGTCACCCCGTGGTTATTTATATTAGGAGGTTTGACCAATTCAGTCATCCGAAAGGAAACGCAGTTCATATGACTTAACGTATCCACTGTCCCAAACATACAAGTGTTTGTCTTTGGGATTATAAGAAAGCATTGCTAAGATGCTTGCTGGGGACCACATATCAAAGTTCACATTGAGTGGTTTTTTTTTCAACAGGTCAAAAGCATTGGTGACTTTCATGTCTTTGGTGTCAGTGACATAGAGTATGCCGCAGACAATAAAACCATTCCCAACCTTGCTTCTGGGGTAGGTGGTGTTTATGTATGTTGTGATGGAGAAGGTTTTTTCATCAAGTTGTGCCACCATGACATTTTCATGGATGCTGGAGGCAAAGATGAGCCAAAGACGACTTTCGTCTGCTGCCATTTTAAAATATGTCTTTGAATTCCTGAACAGGTAGGACAGGTTGTGGTAGAGCGCGTTCTCTACGGCCAGCATAAGCAAGGTCTTGGTGTGAAGATTAAATCTGTGAAAGTTTGACAATTTTAGTTTGGTTTCAATCTTTGTTACAGCTTGGAAGATTTTGCTATAAGAAACGTAGTCCAACAACTTACATGGACACTAAACAAATAAATGACAAAATTTCATTAAACTAGCTTACTTGGCAATATTGTATGTCCCAGCAATATGGTAGTAAAAAGAGCCATTGTGGACCAAATGGCCGCAGCCTAGGTAGACCTTCCTCACGTCAATGGACTCACTGGTGCTGTTCTGGAATGCAGCCATGTCTTTATACTCCATTACAATACGACCTACAGAAGACAAGTTCAGAATAAACATGGACACAAATACTCAATATTACTAAGGTGTCCACTTGACAATATCATTTCACTTAGTTAGCATTGATACATTTCTTGATAAATAGTTAATAGGAAATTAAATGGAAGCAGTAGTTTTGATAGGAAAATAAATAAGTTCCCATTCCAGATCTACTCATTTTACAAATTACATTCTTTGAATGGTCATGACCATATCTGAGCTACAAGATGGGCTAATTAATTCAAAATAATTATTATAAAAACTGGTTAAATATGAGCCCAATGTCACTGCTGGATTCCTTCAGTTGTCAGTGGATCTCAATGCTGGTGTCTAATACATTTCTATTTCTTAAATGAACAATGTAAACAAAGATGTTGTATAGAATATAATGGACAATGAATCTCTGACTGTCTGATAGATACCTGAGAAGTGTTCTGCCACCCAGATCCTTTTATCATGCGGTGCTGCTGTGTCTTCCATCCATGTGCCAAACGTGCTGGTCATTTTGGCCAGATCTTTTGGGTTCTCAACTGACCTGATGATACATTCTGCCACATGTAGAGGAACAAGTTAAAATGAAACCATATGTTTTGTTATTTGTTGCAAGTCAAATGAGCATGTGACTCATGTTTGTACCATTCTTTGACTCATGTTTGTACCATTCTTTGACTCATGTTTGTACCATTCTTTGAGGCCTTGCTTCCTGATCCTGGCCTAGTGGTGTCATCATTTGGAGCTCCATGAAGGAAGCCTTTTATAGAGAGACAACAATGGCAGGAATCAGCTGCTTTACAACAGCTGAGACTCTTAACCAAGAATCTGATTTGCATGACAAAATTGCAATAAATAAGCCCTCCTACAAATCACAAATTTTAGTGTGAGCTGTCAGCATTCTGACCAATTTCCGATGTTCCAGATAAGTGTACTGGGCATGCTGTGATGAATCACAGCTTTCAACGGTCCAACGAATAAAAATACTTTTGTTCAAAATAATGTTGATTCTTACCCATGTTACATAACCGTTTTATTTTTATTATATCATAGTCGCAATATAATATAATAGCAGTAGGCCTACAGTAATTCTGTTTGACATGCAGTCCCTTATTATCGTCTATCGAACAGCATCTTAAGCTACACCTGCTCTGTCAGACAAAAGTCAAAGCACAATTAATATACACCTGCTCTCTAAGAGAACAGTCAGCACCATTACATGTTACACTTGCTCTGTCAGACAACAGTCTTATCACCATTACAGGTAATGCCTGCTGTCTCAGACGAGTCATAGTACCAGTACGTTACACTTGCTCTCTCAGACAAAAGTCAACACCGTTACATTACACCTCCCAAATGTTAGCTTATAGTCCTTTCTTAGCTGTATTGCCCTTTAAATCTCCAAAGGCTGTGGTTGCTCTCTAACCTTCAGCTGTCTGGCCAGTGTATAGATGTGCTCGGTGGCTTCTGTTCCTCACGAGCCTGGGTAGTCCAGGTGGTCCAGGTGGGCCCATGGGACCTGGGGCTCCAGGTGGCCCTACTGGACCAGGTGGTCCTGACAGGCATAAAATAGTGCAAAACTCCATAAAACAAAGGAAAATGTGTAGTAATTTTCAGCTGTTCTGTTTCATAAGCCTTTAAAGCTTCTGAACAGTAAGTGATGGTTTCAAAGTAGAATGGTCTACTAAACCTATGAAATACTGAATATTTAATATACATAATATATTATGTGGTGGACAAGTCATGTCATGTTTTAATTCCTACTCGTTAATTTTGAAGTGAAATGTATAGCATTCTATTCAACAAAGCTGATTTTAATTAATTTTAATTGGAAATTTGGTGACATTTACCCTGTACAATCACATCATTTGAAGGTTCTCCCTTTAATCCACGTGGTCCAGGATTTCCTTTCTCCCCTGGTTCACCTGAGTCCCCTTTCTCCCCAGGAGGGCCTAAAAGAGAAGGTCAGGTATATCTCACCTTATCAGACTGATTCTGGGTCCATTTTAAGTTAATCCAAAAGCAGTAAGTGCATGAATAGCCTCAAACTCATTTGACTCAACTTGATTTCATTTATTCAAATGGAAGAGTGAATTTATGGAATGTCATATGTCAAAAATCTTTTTAAGTATTAAAAAAGGTTCTTTTACTGACACTTTCTTATCTCACAACTGACTATATTTATGTACTCTTTATAAAGGCTATACAACCACTGTTAATAAATACCCTTTCAGATCAGTCATCATTTTTATAATCAATTCAAATATTTTCCAGAAGCTTTTCAGCCATGCAATAAAGAATTTTATTCATGTGTCTTCTGTGATTCACTGTCCTAGCACATCAGCAATGTCAGTGGACTCCCATTTATATACAATAGAGTGAGCATGGCTCAAAACCACAGCTATGACTGCCCCCCAACCTGCCCCCACTTCCTTCCACAGGCTTCTCAAAGGCAGATTTTGTGCTTCTTTGTGTCTGAGACATAAAATAATTTTTATTCGTTTAAGTGAATGGAGACACTTCCAGCAGTAATGGCTAGAGGTTTGAGTGTTTCTGAAGAGCTGTTTTCCCAGCTGTTACATTGGTTTCCATATTCACTTTGTGTAATGGACAGAATTCCCAGCCCTTTAATGGACCGAAGAGAATGGTGTAATGAAGAGAATTTCTGATTCTTCAATGGATCTGACCTCTTTTCCCTCGTTTTCCAGGTGTTCCAGTGTCCCCTGGCAGACCAGGAATTCCATTTGTTCCATTATATCCTGGTATTCCATCTACACCTGGCAAACCTGAAATTACCAATGTTAATGTAATTTCTTATTTAATGCACATTTTATCTACTATATTATTTCTATATACAATTTTATACGTTATCGCATAAAATATCATTCATATTCACTGAGAGATCATATATTAATTGACATGACATTGATTGATTTTATAGTTAATTTAATACTTCATTGCTTACCTGGGGGTCCAGGAGGTCCTGTTGAAGACAGATACAGTAAAACATTAACAAACAAAAAGGTGATTCTGAATAGTTAGGATTGTCAAAAATGTATTTGTTATACTAATTGGTTCATGAAAACCATTAAAAAGGACTCACACTTACCAGTGAGACAGACTCCATTTGTGCTGTTACAGATGTCTAGTAAGATTTTAACCTTAAGTGTGAAAACAGCAGCAGTGGTAAAGATGATAGATACAATCAGTGTGATTGAAATCATGAATCTGTCTTCATACTGGAGATCACGGTGTAAATCTCTGACCTCACAACATTTCAGTTTGATTGAACTTGCATGTATCATAAAATTGATGTATCATGAAATCTAATGATATTCGTACTATTTAGAATTATTGTTTTTCAAAAGAGTCCACAAATGTGACTACAATACATATTTTACTCCCATACTTTATTTAAACACCTTAGCAAAAAAACTAATGCATGTATTTAATCACATATCAATCCCAAATTAATCTATTATAATAATCTGTAATATTCCAAAATTAATGTAGTTAATTTTCCACCCTCATAACAAATTTATATAAGTAATTATATTCTGATCATTCTGCAGTGAGTTACTTTTCTGCTGTAAGTACAAGAAGAAGATTTTTTTTCAAATTTAGGACCATAAGTCATTTCTGCTTTTGTATTTTTCTCCCACATGTTTAAAAAATATGCATCCTATATCATTATTTACTTTATTTTTCCCCCCTGGCCACACAGTAGTGAAAAGGTTAATACATGTTTTCACTCTCACTATAAGAACTATTAGATTTTTGTTTTTGATTTTTCAACTCTAGTCTCCCACAATTTTTTATATTTTTTTTATAGTTACATAAACAACACCCTCCTATAAGTTTTTTTTTTAAATTATTATTTCCTAGTTCCTTCTTACCGGAACCATGGAGTAAGTCATCATCATCATCATATTGTCGTGTATGCCTGTCCTGTGATGGGTGGGAGGCTTAGCGAGATACTGGTGCCCCTTCTGTTTCTTTTCATGGCTTGGCTCCTGCTGAAGGTCTTTTGTAATTTCCTTCCCCAGATCCTCTCCTGATCCCTCTTCCATCTCCAGGGTCAGCATCTGAGCATGCCTTAGCTCCTGACTCCTTTTATTCCGGGAGGACTGATACAGCTCCTCCTGGATCTCCTTCTGATCTCTGCTCATCTCTGTCATGAACTCTACCACAGAGCTCTGGGAGAGCTCCTCTACTCGAGCCTCTGTCTGAGCCATGCGCTTTCCCAGTTGTCTGTTCTGGAACAGGAGCAGCAGGACGGTGGCTGAGTTTATCAGGGTGAGGACGCATATACTACCGAGCACCCAGCGCAGCAACCACGGCACCCGGCCCACACATGGCCTCAAAGTCCCAGTCCGACGCGCCTCCATCAGCGGGTCCAGCATCTTCTTTTAGGGCTCCAGAGAAACCAAATCTTTCACAAAAGTTTAAAACAAAGTTTAAAGTCTTAAGTAATAAAAACTGCAGTAAATAACAATAAGCTGATGCTTATCTTTAAGAAAATTAGACAATATAACTACAGTTTTTGCCCTAAAAGCATTGAAAAGTTTGAAGAATCCTGGAAACTTAGAAATAACAACTCCAAGCACAAGTGGTGTTTTGTCGACACAAATACAGCCCTTGTTTTGTACTGTCTGAGGAAGCTGGCAGTCACTCGGTCTAATGTTCTAGAAAAAAAGCTCCACTGGTGGAATCACCTGATTTATATGCAGCAGTGCCCATACTTCAGCCTGCTGGGAGGCTGACTTACATAATTCATATGTCATAATTCATGTTTCATCCAAGACATGGTTCTCTTCTTTCAATGTTTTTTTTTACTTCATTTTCATTTTCAGTATTATATTTCACATCACTTCATAGGGTTAACATGAAAGAAGGTTTTCTGATATTTTGTCCAGTGTAATGTTTAACCTCATGATGTACACATATCACATGTAATGATTAAAAAATTTAAAAAAAAATGGAAATAGATGTAACTAGAACAATAATTCTAAAAATACTTTTTATCACAAAATAAAATGGACAAATTTTAAAACTGGGTAGTAATTGGACCCAAATATCTCTAGATATCTAATATAGAAAGATACGTAGCACATAGCCATGTCTGAAATCCTTGCCCAGGCAAAATGAAAGCAGACAGTTCAGTCCACGATGACCTTTAACAAAAAGATTCCCTCATATCCTGCAACATGACCTATTTCTGTACATTTTGAATCAGGAATTGTGGTCTGAGCTCATCAGACATGTAATGTGTATGGATACTAATAAACACTGCACTCTGCAGAAACTTGAATCTCAGAAATATGTCTTTGTAAAACTGACGTCATTCCAATTACACATTACATAACAATTACGACAGTCTGGCCCTTTTTATTGAAAGATTTCACAAACCACCCATGTTATTTGAAACACTGCTGAAAATGTAGTTGTTCTAAAAACAGGAAGCACAATTTGGCCGTATGCCTTAAAGCTGTGGGTCACCAACTGACTGAACAAATGAAGCTCTGTACATATATGAGGGAAAGCAGAAATGGATTGGTGTCGCGCTACATTTAGCGTTAGCACAACTTTGAAATGTCTTCCAGTGTCACGAGATTTTAGTATACGTGATAGCACAACTGGTTAATAAACCAGGTTTTAAAAAGTATTTTAGCGGAGCTTTGGGGGGGGTGACCAACTCCTTCACTTATAAGGGCTCCAAATATTTTTTTTAACTATAGGTTGACTTCGACCAAAACTATACACACACGTGCTACCACTTTTTGTATTCATGCAAAGGACTTTAGTGATTCATAAGAGAGCGCTGCCGTTCCTGCTGATCACGTGCGGCCGCGTGCAGTGGGAGTTTCTCGTGGACTGTTTGACGCGTCCTGTTTGTAACCACGCCCACTCGTCAGCACAAACCTGCATATGGTTTAGTCTTGTTACGTTTGTATGTGCTTTAAACTCTTGTTGGTGTGTTCACGTTATATGTGAGTGCTGTTGTATTCGTTGTGTGTTATAAATTTCAGTCACCGTCGAGGGAGTCTGTGCGTCCTGCGGCTATTGGGCCGTTACAATAACAAGAACACCGCTCCGCAAAAATGTCATCTACGCCAAATTGAAAATTTTGTTTAAAAAGCACACTTTTGGTCTGGTTTAGCATGATGGCAAACTTTTCAGCTACTATAGAATGGGTACACCTACTACAGAAGAAGGTGAACTGCTTGAGCACGATTTAAGAATATCACGACTTTTTGCCATAAGAAACGAAAATTTAGGTGTTACAGAAGCAGAAACTATAAACAGATATAGACTGAGGAGAGATACAATTTTGCTGCGCTGTCATTTATAAAACGTACTGAAGTCGTCAACGCAGACCAACCGTACAGCACCTATCCTGGTGAAAATTACAAATGCGTTACATTTTTATATAAATGGCAGTTTTCAGGGCTAACGGCTGGGATTAATCAGTCATCTCTCTCTGGGCGTGGGTCTTTAATAATCACAGACCCATTTACATGTCAAATTTCCTGGGCTTTCACCTAGGGCACATGTAAATTTAGCACTGCGGTCAGAAGACTCTGGTACGCTAATTATCGCCACGGAAAATTAATGAATAGGACAATGTTGGGGGACATGAGGGGGCGCACGTAAGAGCAAGACGGTGTGTGACTGGGACTGGGAGTAGGCGAGAGAGTGAGGGCATGTGACTGGACGCAGGTGAGCGTGTGTGTGAAAGTGGAGACAGTAGTAGAAAGGGCTGTGGCCTGTTCCAAAGTTGAACAAGATAACACTGGATAACATCGGAGAAGAATAAAGCAAATTAATTTATTCACTGATTGTTGTATAAAATTAAAAATATTTTGTTAGAACATGTTAGATGTGTCCTGCCTCTTTACAGTGCCGCCAAAGGCATGCACTTCATTGCTGAAGTGCTGAATAATAAGGACTTTATGCACACAGAGTGGCAAACTCTCAGGCATTTCAGCATGACAAAAACCCTGCAGCATTTAATTTTTCCTTGAGTATTTTCCCTTTTCGCTCCATAAAGTCCATGATTTTTCAGAACGAATACAGGATGTTTGATTTAGGATGTATGATTTAGGACATATGATAATGTATGGTTTAGGATGCAGGAAAGATGAGGGGTTCTGTTTTAACCATAAATTACAGCCATGTTTAGTCAGAGTAAAGTCATAAAGCGTTTTCAGTTTCAAACAAAACAGTTTCAAACACCTATATCTGCTGTTATCCAAATTTCTGGTAAAAGAACACAAGGGAAGCATGTAAGCACTATACATACTGGACCAAAATGCTGCCAAAGTAGAGTTTACAGCCTATATTTACATATATTTACACAATATATTGAAAAGGTTGCAGCCACAGTTGATTGAAGTGGGAATGAGGAGAGGGGAGAGCCGCCGTGTGCGCACACTCAACACGTACACCCACAGACAGGGCCGCATCAGGGAAGAATCCTACCCTTGTGCTCGGGCAACTGCCCAAAACATGCACAAAGATGTCTGTTTGATTCCTCTGAATACTTTCATAAAAATATGTGGGTGTTCAGTGAATTCACAAAGTGGCTCATTCTGATGAGGGAACACAAAAGGCCTGGTGATGATGAAAGCTTGTATAGGCCTTCATTAACTCATGCACGTCCATGCAACGCCATCCATCTCACCCACTTTGTTGCATTTCTACATTAATTGAAAGCAAAAACAAATTTCTTATCCAATGTGCAAATATGCAATTTAATATAACGGCTATATAAGTGATGTATAACTTAACATTAAACCTTAACCTTTCATATGGCTCCAAAACTGTGTGTGTGTGTGTGTGTGTGTGTGTATATATATAAATAATTTAAAAATGAAAGAAAGCATATATGTATTTAGTTATTTGTGTTAAATGTAACTAAAGCCTTCAGTAATTTTTTTTCCTCATTTTGTTCTAAAATAAATGTAGTCACTAAGTTCTTAATACAAGCTTATTTTTTAGAAGACCGAGTTTTATGAGAGTGATTTTTATCAAAAAGTTTATACTCAACAAGTGAGCCCTACTATTCGTCAATTCCTCATTGCAGATTACAAGGTATAGCCCTACTTTTTAAAGGATGATCCCTGGGATAAGACTCTTCTTTAATGTAAAAAATTACTAGTTTTTTTTTTTTTTTGGGGGGGGGGGGGGGGGGGGGGCTGACTAACATTAGACCTCAGATGGAATAATTTGAGATTTTAACAGCTGTTATACGTTGTGGGAGAAAACATTTCTGATTTGAAGCTATTATGTTTTGGAAACATTACACGACCGTTTGCTGGTTCCCTCCGTCTGCTTTTAGCCTCAAGGACACAGCGAACTGGCAACGATTCAGGACACAAGGTTACTCAGGCTTTGTTTGAAACTCTTCACTTTTGTTTTGACGTTTGAATTACCGTGACCTAAGCAAACTTCTTCAGGCGAGTATTAAAGCGCACCGCAGGGACACGTAGCGTGGCAGATGAGTGAACCGGCTGACAGCTCCTATGGCAGGCGATCTTTTCCCAGGCTGTGAGCGTGCGGTGAAACCTATGCGGCTCAGCGAGGCAGCGATGGAGCACTTACACCACGTGGCGGGTAATGACACGGGTTCGCAGCACGAGAGCGCGAAAGGGGCTACCGCAACACTGCTGCTATTTCTGTGCCTGCTGCTCGCCGTCTGGAACCGGGCCGAGAAAAAATGTACTGTTCCAGGTCAGTAATACTGTTTGCTTAACGTGGACTTGCTTAACATCAGTATTTTGAAATCAATAAAGCAAATATCTCCAACACTGTTACTGAAGAGCTACCTTCCTCCAGAATTATAGAGATCCTACTCTTATAGTGAGGCTACCTTTGATAGGATGCTACTGAGGTCCATGGTTTGATATTGGAACTCAACTCTGCAGGAGAGATGCATCATGAATGGGTATTCTTGCACTATAGTATACAGGCAGTGTTTTTAGAGCAGTTACCGTATAGACAGCTGCAAAAGAATCACTGGCTGGCTAGCTTTTCCTCATGGATGTATGTGCATGTATTTGATAGGACCATCCTTCTGTCTGGGAGTGGGACCATTGCTTTCATACTGTCGGTTTATCTGGAGCGGGATCGGCACAGCGAGCAACTACTACAACCAGAAGTACGGGGATATAGTGCGTGTCTGGATCGATGGAGAGCAGACTCTCATTCTCAGCAGGTATGAGTCAAACACCTGCTCTTCAGCTAGAGCACCTCTGGCTATTTGAAGCCCAGATCATGAGCAAGCCTGCCATTTGAATCCCAGGAAACATGTACACACACACACACTTTTGGCCCCAACACATCAGATTCAACTATTGAAGTCTTCCATCACTAGCTTGTTACTTCCCTCCGGTTTCAACTGGATGAGCTGGCAGAGAAACAAAAAACCTTTGAGAGCAGAGGTCAGGGACCACTGCCTTGATACATTCCCGAAAGCGATGAACAACACTATGGCATAGTAATGTAATGATGGACTGAGAGGCTTCATATAAGAGCGTCCTGCATCAGTGTTTCAGATCTGAAACATCTTGCAGGCCCTCAGCAGTCCACCATGTCCTGAAGCACACCAACTATATGTCCCGCTTCGGGAGCAGGCAGGGACTTCAGTGCCTGGGTATGCATGAGCAAGGAATCATCTTCAACTCTAACGTTGCCCTCTGGAAGAAGGTCCGCACTTTCTTTGCCAAAGGTAAAACTCGATCATTTTCAGCTTAATAATGTCCTCTGTCCCAAAGATGTATCAATGATCATCCTAAATATGTGAGTCCTTTCAGTGTTTTATCCTGCCATCAGCATTATCATTATTTTGGCATTTCTGATATGTGTGTGTGTGTGTGTGTGTGTGTGTGTCAGCTCTAACAGGTCCAGGGCTGCAAAGGACATTAGAGATTTGCACTTCTTCCACAAACCTGCACCTGGACAACCTGTTTCAACTGACGGACACACGGGGTCAGGTGGATATTCTTAACCTCCTTCGCTGCATCGTGGTGGACATCTCCAATAGGCTTTTCCTCAATGTGCCTGTCAATGGTCAGCAGCACCTGTCAAACAGTTCATTTACAGGACACACCAATAACACATCTATAAAAAGGTTTTTAGGTATACACGTAAATTAGTGTTACAATACATATTTTCATTATTGTTTTTTGTGTGTGCCCTTCATATTTTTTGTGTGAAACCTTCATATTGTCATTCATAAAACAATGTATTACATTTCCTTGTTATTAAAAAAGAAATAAATGATTATGTACTTCATTATAAACTCTATGCTTTGTTTCTTTTATGTTACAGAACAGAGTCTGTTATCTAAAATTCATAAGTATTTCGACACCTGGCAGACTGTATTAATTAAACCAGACATTTACTTCAGACTGAAGTGGCTGCACAAGAAACACAAAAGTGCTACGTACGTGACTGTGACTGCGTGCATTCATACACATGTGGCTGTGTGTTTAAATATGTATTCTGCAGCATGCATATTGGTAAAGCAAGTTTCTATGCAGTTCAGTTCATTCATATATAAATGTAGAACTACAACTGATAATCAAATTGTTTGTTGTGTCTCGGTGTCTGTGTGTGTGTGCACATGTCTGTGTGTGTGCAGTCAGGAACTGCAGGATGCCATTGAAGACCTGATAGAACAGAAACGAACTCAGTTGTTAGAGGCTGAGAAACTGGACGACCTCAATTTCACTGCAGAACTCATATTCGCACAGGTAACTCTCTAGTGCAGATATGTGTGCACATATGCGGACACATGCCGATGCACGCACGCTGGCGCACACATATTCATGAAAAAAAAAAAAAAATCTACATTGTTGTGAAGTGGAGGAATACAAAACAAAATGAAGTTGATTAATTAAAGCTGGAAGGTGGTTCCTTGTTGTTATGTGCATATTTCTACATGGTTGTGTGGTGGTTTGTCTGTCTTTATGTATGGGTCTGCATGTGCATGCTTGTGTGTGTGTGTAGAGCCGTGGTGAGCTGACAGCAGAGAACGTAAGGCAGTGTGTGTTGGAGATGGTGATTGCTGCTCCAGACACTCTCTCCATCAGTGTGTTCTTCATGCTTTTATTGCTGAAACAGAACCCTGACATCGAACTCAGAATCCTGCATGAGATCCAATCAGTCTTAGGTGGGGCTCTCTGTAAACACACACACACACACACACACACACACACACTTCCACATAACCACATACCCACACACATAACCACATAACCATCCTGAAAGCCAGTTACAGCCCATCCTCACACTGAGATGACTCTGAATATCATTAATGATTGTGCATGGGTCTCATCCTGCTGTGTTCTGCTCGTCTCCTAGGTAACGGCAGACTGCAGCATTCCCATCTGCCCCAGCTGTGTGTCCTCGAGAGCTTCATTAATGAGTCGCTCCGCTTCCACCCTGTTGTGGATTTCACCATGCGCCGGGCACTCAACGATGATGTCATCGAGGGCTACCAGGTGTCCAGAGGGACAAATATCATTCTGAATGTGGGCCGTATGCACAGGTCAAAGTTCTACAACAAGCCCGACCAGTTCAGCCTGAGCAACTTTGAAAAAATGGTTAGTGGTTAAACGGTCCCTATTCTTACATACTACTGTACAACAGTTTCTTACGTATTACAGTACAACTGTAAAGTATTATACTGGGATGTATAGGATTCGGGCAACTGTAAAGTTGCTTTGTGACAATGGCTGTTGTAAAAATCTCTATATAAAAACCTCTCTAAGGTTTTGTTAAGTAAAACCCAACAGTTTGATGTTTACTGTACATAACTATATGTCTGTAAAACACACATTAAAAACATTAAAAGCATGTATTTATTTATGTTTAATCCATGGCCAAGCAAAAGGATTGTTTCTGATTAGCTGGCCACTGTTGTCATATTTAGGCATACTTGAATATTAACTCCTCTGAAAGAGTTAGCTAAATAAAATGTTCTTGAGTTTGGTATTTATTTATCAGACAGTGAGCAAAACAAAGCGTACATTTTTAAATGGTGCTAAGTGGCAAGTAGCCATGGATTTGAACTGCTGGAAATCGCCATAGGACAGTGAACACTGCATTATTTGGCTCTACCTGGGTCATTATTTTCAGATGTTTGGATGCTTCACTGGTTCCATTTCTTACATGTATACTGACTGTTTGAAGACATCTTTGAACAAAATAGAAAGCTGAAATAACTGCAGAGAAAGCATCTGCTTGACAGAAAAAGCAGAAACAAAATATATCTGTCTCTTTGCTTTCTCTCTCATCCCTTTTCATCTCTCTCTCTCCTTCCCTCTCTCCTCCCTCTCTCTCTCTTCCAGGTCCCAAACCGCTTCTTCCAGCCTTTTGGATCGGGTCCTCGCTCCTGTGTGGGGAAGCACATTGCCATGGTGATGATGAAAGCCGTCCTGGTGACGTTGCTGTCCCGCTACTCGGTGTGTCCTGGGCAGGACTGCACACTACAGAGTGTCCCACAAACCAACAACCTCTCACAGCAGCCTGTAGAGGATAAGCACACACTCACTGTCCAGTTTGTCCCCCGTAACGTCACCACCCACCGCCCCTGACCCATCCTCACCTCTCCACACTGAACCACCCGCTTTTGCTCGGTTTATCTGCAGGCCTCTAGTTCACATTCTAGCTGGTCATTCTCCTCCAAGGTCATGCTCCTCACTCACTTACAGTGTGTTTTACGCTGTAACCTATGTGTGAGAAGTGGAACGTTCTTCGCGGAAGGGCAGTTGACTGACTTGCATGCACAAGGAAAAATTTGTAAAATAAAGATAAATTATTATGAAATTGATGGGTTTTTTTTTGCATTTTTTAAATAAGCATCGGCAGCATTTTTATATTTTTCATATTCTAGAAGTCTGTTAGTCTATAAAACAGATCACCTTGATAAATGTCAGAGGTTTTTTTGTTGCGTGTCCCACCAGAGGGCACCATTGCCCAACTGAGCAGATACAACTGCTGAGAATCTGGGAACTATGATATAGTAATGTAATATATATATATATATAATTGTATAGTTTATTACAAATTAAATTAATTCTTGTAGAACATCTAGTTCTTCTGATGCAAATTATCAAGAATGTTCTTGCAAGCCAGGCCTTTATAAGTGTACCTGGTGTATTACTTGCTACTGGCTTCCTGGTGAAACTCTAACACTGCTGGACCTGAATACACACGTCCTGATATGTGGGAGGAAACAGTGCTGATCTCAAACCTAATTTCCATTTGTGTCACTATTAGTTATGTTACATAAACAGAAAGCCTACTGTCCCTGTTTGGCTTGTAGGCGTTATATGACTATACCAGAAGGAACTAGGGCTAACCATCATGAACACCATGATATTTAATAAGAATCGGAGCAGAACTAAACATCTGTTGTCTTTCTCCTCTCTCAAAAGACTTTTATTATACCATATCTTCATAGAAAGAAAGGCAAAATGATTGCTGGAACAGCAACATTTCAGCCTAAGAACGTTTATACATAAGGACCAAGGGTTCCTTTAGTGGATGTAGACTTTCCATATGCCCTCTCTCTCACTATGGCCTGCCCCCTCTCTCTCTCTCTCTCTCTCTTTCTCTCTCTCTCACACACACACACACACACACACACACACACACACACACACACACACACACACACACACACACACACATCAGTAACAACCTCAGAAACCTAAAAAAGATGAACAGATAGCTTTGTTTTTGTGTGTTCTGGTTCCCACAGATGCACGCGCACACACACACACACACACACAATCCAACTCTCAACGATGCTTTCTTTCAGAAATATGTCTGTTTACCTGTTTCTCTTCTCCTTTCAATTCAGTTCAGTTAAATTTCAGTTAAAGTTCACAGTGATTTGCTGTATGACAGAGTTGTACATTGTTTACATTATATTTCTCCGTCCTCTCTGTACCTCTCTTTCCCAGTTAAACTCATTGTCTCTATCACTCTTTGTCTCTCACCATCTCTCTCTCTTTTTTCTTAGATGCTGAGGGAGTGTGAGCTGCAGTATTAATGGGCTGTTGGTTCAGGTGTCAGAGTGAAGTGTTGATTGAACAGAATAATCACACTGCTTCTCTGTCTCTCTCAGACACACACACATGCGCATACACAAGTACACACACACACACACACACACACACACACACACACACACACACATTAGGTGCCCCATTCCCATGACTGGCTTCAAAAAAGTTCCTTGTAGCCATTTTCCTCCAATATGGTGCTGAATAAAGAAGTTGCCTTTTTGTCCATGCTGAGGAAAGGGCCCGTTGCTAAAAAAGTGCGGTGATGACACTGTAAGATATGCAGTGATGACACTGTAAGATATGTGGTCCTGATGTGTTATTTAGTACTGGGTCAACATGTTGCCAAGTCTTGATGGGGAAATCTTCCCAATCCTACATATCCTACATATGTTCTGCTTCTTCTCCTACATACAGTATATGTGCATGTTATGAGAGCATGCAACACTGTCACAGAAATGTTTGTTGCTCCCATTTTGTTGAATGCGAAAGTTCTCAGTCTAAATTCTTTGCACTCTCCACATGTGCACATTATTTGCTGTGTCACACAAAACCTCTGTAGTCTTCCAGGTTGTTGCTAGTTACAAGATGCATCTGGAAAAAGTTTCTCTGTGGGATGCCTATAGCTTGCTTGCAGCGTGCAATTTTTTTATTATTTTTCTTGTTATCTGCCTTCTGATTAACCACTCCTTTTTCCTACAGCAATTTAGCCCCACCAATTAATGCTAAACTCGCAAACACGGTTTCTACCCAGAGTGCTTCTGTAAAAATTCTCACATTCTGACCTTGATTCCCTGCCTGAACTGGCATTAAATAATGGGTGCTGTGGCTACCTTCATATGACACTCCTGCTAGGAAGTTATTCTGCATTTCAGTCTCTGCTCTCTTTCACTCAGTTCATAAATGGTTTTCTTTTCCCTTTCAGCCTGTCTTACTTCTGTTTCTCCCTGTCTTTCTTCAAATGCTGCTGCCCTCTAACGTCTTCTAGTTTTCTCATCATCAATACAGACTTGATAAGAAAATGAGGACATGTTTATAGCCTTATTTTTGCATTACTACTGATTTTTAACATTTGAAGTGTTTAACAAAAACTTGCATTTTTGTTTTCTTTTTTTTTCTTCATTTTTATGTTCTTATTTTAATATAAATGTCCCTCAGTTAAATTCACAGACAGGAAATTTTACTGGATTAGAGACTTTTTAAAAAGTATTTATTAAAAAATATGTATTTATTGAAAAATGTATGTAGAAATGTGTTGCTATTTTTATGTATTTGCACACTATATATTATTTATTAAAATGTCAAATAGAGAGAATTTCTTTAGCTGCTGAAATGACCCCACTGCAAATTTAGCTGCTTGCTGCGGTTTTGCATTTGCCAAATTGCTAACGAGCGTGAGCCACAATGAACAACTGTTTATCTTTTTTTCTACAACTTTACAGTGGGAATGAATACTGAATAAAACATGTAAGACTCATAAGCCCTTCAAAAGTAATACTTGAATTAAAAAATTCGACCTATTATAAATCCAAATAATGTCATATTTAACAATCACTCAGATGGCGAAAACATTACTCCTCGTTCCGCTGACAGTTTGGTGGTCCAGTGGGTGTGCTCTCCAACAGGGAGGGAGGATTTCAGTGTCATGATAGGTAGCTTTTAACATACCAAACATTTTGTGTGACGTTTCTGTACTAACAAAATTAGAAGGCACTTATCGCAAATGCTCCGTAAGAAATGGCCAATGGTGAGCTCATATGTGAGCGTCAGACGTAAACAGCTGTGCACTGTCCCAGGCCTGCCCTGCCTAATCACTCAGGGGCTTCACTGCTGCTTGTGTCAATAGAGTATAGAAGAAGCAATGCTGTTTTTGATCTCCCCTTCCTCCTTCATCCTCCTTTCTCACACTAACACAGGAAAATATGACCTTCAGGCCTTCCACAGCTGTTTTTGAGAAAGAAGGGACACTTCAACAATACACTGCACACAAAATAAACAAAAACATCTCTCAGACACACACACAAAACTACACACAGTCCCAAATAAGCAGTCTATGTAACACAGCACATACATGCACAGATGTGTCCTTGGAACCCAGCTAACAGTTGTCCTAATCTCCATATCAGGGTAGACTGGTAGATAAAAGCACCTCTTGACAACAATGGTGTTTTTCAGTAGACGATTGAGTCTGCTGTAAAGAGAAGAGGAGCAAGACCATGTGTAGCGCTGGCAGAGCTGTTTTGCTCTTTACTGCATTGGTTTAAGAAAAAAAAAAGTCACTGCCTAACCTGGACTTGGTGTTCAAGACCTCTGGCTTGTGCGCTACACTGAAGGCAGATGGAGCTCTTCTGCTTGTGGGTGCTGGGGGGCTAGCACACACCAGTTGGAAAATCAAACCTGTAAAATCTGTAAACAGGATGTAGTGTAGGAAAACTGTAGGAAGAGTTTAAAAATGATTAAAACTGCAAAAACACAACAGAGATCTCCACTTAGGAGGCCTCAGAAGTTAAATAAACAGGTCATGAGCTCTTGGCAGTAGAGTCTACTTTGTTTTTTATTTTTTACCATCTGACTCAATACTGATTAAATTATTTTTTCTCATCTTTTTTTCTCATCCATAACCGAAGCCAATAAGGTTTATTTTGAAAACAACATTGCCTGGTATTTTCTGTCTTGCTTACTGTGATCTCAACTGGAGGCACTAAAAGCATGACGACGTCATCATCTTCCTCTGTAGCTTCAGTGGAACACAGGTGACTCTGCCACACCAATGATATTCAAAAGTTTTCTCGATTTTTATGAAATATTCCAGTTTTTGCTACTATGTGAGCAATTTAGGTTGCAGGGTGAGAATATGTTCTGATGTGCACTGATTTGTAGGATCCCAATCTGACTTTTGCTCAAGGGCTTTGTGTTTGATGAGGAAGTCTTTAATTCTCAAATTAATGCCACAGAAAATGTTCCTGACTGCTCACACAGATGTCTCTGTAATTATTTACCTCCATTTTTGAAAACAAGTGTTATTCATGCACACTCTGTCCTTCTTACCTATCTTTCACTCTGTCTCACATTCCCACATTCCACATTCCGATATTTTTGAGGCAGGCTGATGAATAAGGGGAGGAGGAAGTGGAGCACCCTGTGCCGCTCCGTCCTGGCTGGTCGTCTTTCCTGCAGCTCACAGTCTAATTCATCTCTCAGCCTCTCTGCACATCAGGTTGGTTCATTGAGCCTGACTGGTACCGGTTTGCTGATGGAAGAAAAAAGACATTAAAAAGCCAGTCAGAAACAGGCAAAGGAGCAACACAGTAAGAACATGGACATGTCGAGTATACTCAAATCTCTACATTTTGCTCTTTTTCTTTTGTTTTGTGCATGAACTGAAATTTGATTCCCCCCAGATATTTTATAAGACATACACATTCACACGCATGCACAAATAAACACACACACACACACACACACACACACACAACCTATTGACATTTCATTTTAAGTCAACCAACAGTGGACAAGCCATTTTTCCTCAGACAGTAACAACACACTGTTTTAGTGACTTTCTTGTTTGTTGTATGAAGCATTATATTGCTGCTACACATAAAGAGCATCAAAATCTTATTAAAAAATCAGCTAATTAAAACTGGAAAATAGTTCAAAACAAAAATCCGATCATTCTTTTTGTTCTATTTTTAAAAGGGAGAAACTGTATCGACAGACTAATTAAATCTGCCAAAGCACGGCTGTGGTCTCTTTCTGTGATAACCTTTACATGGCCTGAGGCACCAGCTAGCAGCTACATAAAGGTTAAACACGCTACAGGAATAATGATATTTCCTACACACATACACACAGAAAGAAAGACAGACAGACAGACAGACAGAGAGACAGAGAGCAAACACAATCATGCTGAATGAGAGAAGAATGTGCAAAAGACTCAAAGACAGAGAAAGTCTTTTGAGAACATGAGCAATGTCTTTAGACAAAAGATGGGATAAGAGTAGACTCACTGCCCAGTATTTGTTGCCTTTCTTAAATATTTCCTTGTAATTGCTGTTTAAATCGTCTAATAGTCTTTTTAATACCCCAGTCTGAAATTTCTTCGAGCATATGCTGTCTGAAAAATCCCACTAAGATTTTTTTCTCCAGTCTGTGATTGTTCCCAGGAAAGGAAAAGGGAAAAATGGCTTGGCTCTCCTTTTCTACTTTTCTGCTTCGCACGTGTGTCCACTGAGCCGGCCTGGCATGGAGCATGTGACAGTAATGACAGCTCAGACACTGCCATGTCTTTAGGAAGATACGATGATTAGAAGGGTTTGTGTTTCCTCAGATATAAGAGAGAAAAGATGAACACACACCCACACACACACACACGGGAGCACAGCATCACAGCTAAAACATGCCTCTGAGAGGTAATGGAATTAAAATAATATTTTATACAGCCTGTCGCTCTCTCTCTCTCTCTCTCTCTCTCTCTCTCTCTCTCTCTCTCTCTCTCTCTCTCTGTGTGTGTGTCTGTCTCTCTCTCTCTGTGTGTGCCTGTCTGTCTCTCTCTCTCTCTCTCTCTCTCTCTCTCTCTGTGTGTGTGTCTGTCTCTCTCTCTCTGTGTGTGCCTGTCTGTCTCTCTCTCTCTCTCTCTGTCTGTCTCTGTGTGTGTCTCTCTCTCTCTCTGTGTGTGTCTCTCTCTCTCTCTCTCTCTCTCTCTCTCTGTGTGTGTGTCTCTCTCTCTCTCTCTCTCTCTCTCTCTCTCTCTGTGTGTGTGTCTGTCTCTCTCTCTCTGTGTGTGCCTGTCTGTCTCTCTCTCTCTCTCTGTCTGTCTCTGTGTCTGTCTATCTCTCTCTCTCTTTTTCTCTCTCTCTCACACCGACACACATACATACACAAACACACCACACATTTCTGCATAATATTTATCTCTATATTCATGTCCTTCCTGTAGCATTGCTTGTAAAACAAACGTCACAGACACACAGACACATAGAAAACACAGTGTTCAGGTAGGTCACGCAAGACTCCAAATGCACTTAAAGATGTTCGTATAAACACATGAGAAAGTACTACTGTTATCCACCCAACGACATTCTTTTCCACAAAAGACACACACACCCCTTGACGCCCTCTTTGCATTAACATGATGCTTTACAGCCTCCAAAGCAGCATGGAAGATTTTAGTTTCTGGTTACCATGGAAATATGCACCATCAGCGAGCTATAATAATAATCCCTGGGTTTGTGTCAGAGAGAACGTCACAACATGCAAAAACAAGAGTGCTACAGCAGCGGAAGACTTCACAACTACCACCACCCCTGCCCCCGCCACACACGCAGACACATGCAGAGCTTGTTTAGTTTTAACAAATAAAAACATTTTCATTATGGGAATCTACTAAATGTCCCCTGCCAAGGAGCTCAGGTTAGCACATGCACTGTGTCTGAGTCTTCCAGTCATAAGGAAATGCACACACATGCTCACACATTCATTGCCCACTCTACTGGGGTTCTGGGAACTTGCTGCCTTGGCCCCACCTTCAATGACCATTCTATTAGATACACAGATTCTATCCTATAGGCGCATTATATAAGCCTACAATTATCTACTGTTGGCATGGACATTGTCAGCTATCCATTCATCACTATTCGTTTTCTGGCAACAAGACCACTGCTGACTGTATATTATTTGGGTGAAGCATTTTCAACACAGCATTAATACTGACATTGTAAAGGCACTGTTGTGGGTGGTGAGCTGACACAAATTTATCAGGCACTGCAGTGTTGCTGGGGCTTTTAGAAGTGCCAGTAACATTGCCTGGTGTTCCATCTGGCTTGGTATAGATATGGTATGGTATGGTATGGTAAAGTATGGTATGATATGATACAGTATGGTATGGTATGATATGATACAGTATGGTATGGTACAGTATGGTACAGTATGGTATGGTATGATACAGTATGGTATGGTATGATATGATACAGTATGGTATGGTACAGTATGGTACAGTATGGTATGGTATGATACAGTATGATATGGTACAGTATGGTACAGTATGGTATGGTATGGTATGGTACAGTATGGTACAGTATGGTATGGTATGATACAGTATGGTATGGTATGATATGATACAGTATGGTATGGTATGATATGATACAGTATGGTATGGTATGGTATGGTACAGTATGGTACAGTATGGTATGGTATGATACAGTATGGTATGGTATGATATGATACAGTATGGTATGGTATGGTATGGTATGGTATGGTATGGTATGGTACAATATGGTACAGTTAGCATACTCTACCATATCATGCCATGTACCATACTTTACCATACCATTCAGTACAATGGTATGGAATGATACAGTATGGTATGGTACAGTATGGTACAATATGGTACAGTATGGCATGGTGTGGTTTTTTACTGCATAGTATAGTGCAGTACAGCATGGCATGGTATGGTATTATACAGTATGGTATGGTACAGTATGGTACAGTATGTTATGGCATGGTATGGTACAGTATGGTACAATATGGTACGGTATGGTATTGTACTGAATAGTACGGTATGGTGTGGTACTGCATGGCATGCTATGGTATGACACAATATGGTATGGTATGCTAAAGTATGGTACAGTATGGTATGGTATGGTATTGTACTGAATAGTATGGCATGGTGTGGTACCGCATGGCATGGTATGGTATGTACAATATGCTATGGTACAGTATGCTACAGTATGGTATGGTACGGTACAGTATGGTATGATATGGTACAGTATGGTATGTCATGGTACAGCATGGTACAGTAGGATATGGTAGGGTATGATATTGTATGGTATGGTATGGTACAGTGTGGTATGGTATAGTATAGTATGGTATGGCATGGTATGGTATGGTACAGTATGGTATGATACGGTACAGTATGGTATGGAATGGTATGGTGCAGTATGGTATGGTATAGTATGGTATGATATGGTATTGTACTGCATAGTATGGCATGATGTGGTACAGCATGGCATGGTATGGTATGATACAGTATGATATGGTACAGTATGGTATGGATTGCTATGGTATGGTACAGTATGGTATGGTACAATATGGTACAGTATGGTATGGTATGGTATGGTATGGTATGGTATGGTAAAGTATGGTATAGTATGGTATGGTACAATATGGTACAGCTAGCATACTGTACCATATCATGCCATACCATACTGTGATACATGATACAGTATGGTATGGTACAGTATGGCATGCTATGGTATGGTACAGTATGGTACGGTATGGTATTGTACTGAATAGTATGGTATGATGTGGTACTGCATGGCATGCTATGGTATGATACAATATGGTATGGTACAGTATGGTACATTATGGTATGGTACGTTACAGTATGATACGATATGGTACAGTATGGTATGTTATGATACAGTATGGTACAGTAGGGTATGGTATAGTAATATATGGTATTGTACAGTATGGTATGGTACAGTATGGTGCAGTATGGTATGTATGGTACAGTATGGTATGGTATGGTATGGTATGGTATGGTATGGTATGGTATGGTATGTACAGTATAGTATAATTTGGTATGGTATGGTATATGGTCTGCCAGCCAAAAATACTAGAAAACACTGGAAACTGAGCATCAGTGAAGGCCTGGAGCATGGCTGACACAAACAGGGCATGTCATCATCTGATAAAGTGATAGGTGAGCATGCATACATATACAAACATGTCATTTGTCCAAGAAGTGAGTTGACTATGTAAAAAGAGATTTTTATGTAAGAAGTGATTTTCTTCATTCATTTCATCCTTTCATAGTAATTATCTTTGTCTATATGTTTCTCATAGTCTCATTTGTAAATTCATCAAAGCACCTCAAAATCAACTAATTGACTTATAAATGTGTCCCTATTCCATTCCATCAGTTTCTGTGTGATAGACAAAGTGAGAAGTTCCTTCATTCTTTACTATATGAACTGTAGTCAATGAGAACAGAATTCAGAGCTTCTAAAAAATCCCTCTGATACTTGAAAGGCCTTCATGATCTGTCAGCTACTCTTTATTAACATTAGCTGTGCTTACTTCCCAATTAGGCCAGAACAGATAAGCTTTTAGTATAGCACATGTGTCTGCTAGATTCCAGGATGTATGATTTTTATCTTTATCTATTTATCCCTTATGTAAAGTCACTATGGATACGAGCATCTGATAAATTCCATAAATGTAAATGTATATGTAAACGTAGAAGGCTTCTCATCCTTTGAATCCAGAAAACCACAAAAATACAACAGTAGAAATGAAGGACTTGCCCTGTCATTCTATTCTTAGGCAGGCAATAGCTAGACAGCTGGATGGATGGATGGATGGATGGATGGATGGATGGATGGATGGATGGATGGATGGATGGATGGATACTAAGTTAATGTGCAAAAACAATGTGCCAGAGACAAATCAAATTTAGCACAGTAAGAGTAGTATTCATATGGACTGGGACACACAACAAAGAATACTGTATAGAACTTTTGCACATAGCATAATCTGTTTTACTGGACTTCTCATCTGGAGACAGTGAAACCTAACTACAATTAGGGTGAAATAAATCACTAAAATATCACAACTAATTATTTGGATTAAGGAAAAGACTAAGAAAACTCAATTGAATCTTGTTGACAGAAGGAACTCCACAGAGAAGGTCCTTCTGTTGTGTTTCTTTCACGGAGTCCTAACCTTAACAGGCAACCACAGAACTATGAATTTGTTTGTGGCTGTATGACGCACCAGGATGTGGTCAAATCTGCCACTGGATCAGACTTAACATTTACGTATAATATGTAAAGAGCTCCAGGAGTTCAACATGCAAGAGTTCAACACCTAGGGGTTCTACAATTAGGTTACAAACCTGTGTTTTAACAGTTATGTGCCCCAGACTGCACCATCACAGGATGCATTCAGAGGATCCAAGGTCAAACTCCTTTCTCTTAAACAATGCTCCGTTCATACTCATCTAACATTGCTCACCCCATATATAATATAATATAATGTAATATAATATAATATAATATAATATAATATAATATTTGGACAACAATTTAAAACCACAAGCTGTGGATTCATGATTCTTTTATTGAAATTTCAAACCTCTTTTCTTTAGTTTCTTTCTAAACACTTGTATATTGGATGTTGGTAAACTTGGACAGCTTCTTTTGGTTATGTATGTTGTCTAAGTATTGCTTTATTGTAAGTACTGTTTTAGTATGAGTTTTGTATTAGAATGAGTATTTTTGTGTTTGAGAGTGAGAAAGTCATTTTAGCACCAGTGACTTTCCTTGACAGACAAACATCGCTTTAGAGCGAGTTAGTATTGTTTGAGAGTGAGTATTGTTTTAAGGTAAGTAACAGTGAGTAATGTTTGAGAGGGAGGAGCATGAGTTCAGGTTCTCTCCATAGCCAGTTGGCTCTTTGTGCTACTCTGTCTTTACCAAGATGAGGCAGACAGCAATTATCGTCCCTTAAAGAACTTTTTCTTTGTTTTAAGCACCTTTGCTCTCTCTATCTCTTATACAAGTGCAGAAGACATTCATGCATATACACACACACACACACACACACACACACACAAACATGCACACACACAGAATCTTAGATCTTCAGCCACATGTATTTGCATATCTCTGTAACAGACATGATATGATGTATGAATGTAGGTTAGGACTCAGGATGCGATAGGATCTGATATGACTGCGTGTCTTAAGCCATTCTGTTCTACATGCAAATACACATCCAGAACCAACAGTGACTCAGGCCTACAGGGCAGGGCAGGTCTCTGCAGATCCAGAGCTGCTTGCCTACCTTCAGCCCTGGGTCCCCCTCTGCTGCGTCCAGGGCTGGGGGTCTTTCTTTAGAGACACAGAGGCAGAGAGAGACAGTGCTGAACAGAGAATGGCTCGCTCACAGAGCAAAGAGACTCCAGTGGAAGAGGAGTTTAATCTTGACAGGAGGATTCAGAATGCAGGGCGATCAAATTAAACTCTAAATCATATGATGGTGCAATATTTGGCATATGTTATTCTAAAATTGCAATGCACTTCTAATGGACTTGATACTTGATACTACACCAGCAAATTTTCACCATTTTAGTTGCTGATTGATTAAATAATAGACAATGGACAGAGGTAATCATGCAAGTTCATGACCATCTGTAGATTGACATGAAATAGAGGACCTCACACAAATTCACACACACCCATATCCATGCACAAACACACTCACACACACATTTGCCCTGTGGATGTGCACAGCCATCTGCTGTCACACTGACCTGCTGTGTATCCCATAAACTAACAGACAACCAGACACACACAGAGAAAGGCAGAAACACAAAAGACAAATGAGATGAAAGAAAGAAGTTGTAGGTGAAAATACATTAATACATACATACATTAATACATACATACATAAAGAAAGCTTATTAGACTAATCCATATCTATCTTCTTCTACACACTGTTGATATCTCTTTCTGAAATCAGTAGTGCAGAATCATAGCATTAAGCAATAAATTACAAGACTGAGTTCATATCCATACAACAGAAACAATAAAGGACTCAAAAGATCTTAGAAAATATGCCGCCCAGCCCTGCTTTCTGAACATGTCATGAGAACCTGTCATTTTTGTAAGAACCATACTTAGATACTTTGGAAAAATTGTAGGCAGCAATCTCTAGAAATGACTTTCTAAGCCCTGACTGAAACTTATCATATGATTGTGTTTGTATACATTTTTACATGTATATCTGTTTGTCATCAATCTTTTCTAAAATGTTAAACACTGAGTATGGTAATTGGCCAATAATTCTATGGGTTATCTGTGCTCCCTTTATCATCTAAAGGAGATATGATAGAATATATTAACAAAGTGCTCTTTTGGCCATATTGTGTTTGCCCTAGTATGTAGAACATAGTATGTAGTATACAGAGGTGTTTAGCATGTAGCATGCAGTATGTTTGGCTAGACTAGAGTCATGACTACTAGCACAGCAGTGGAGCACTGGCCTAGGACACTGTTACAGGGCTGACGGGCTGTGGGTCCACAGACAGGGAGGGAAAAAGAAGACAAACACACAGTTTGGTCGGTAGAAAGACACACACTGTTGGGCTAGTGGACAGACACACACACATATGCACTCTCATGGTCTGGTAGAAATACAAGAGGTTTTCCTCTCCCTGTGTTTTCATAGACATGAGCAACTCTGAGCCAGAAAGGGGGTGAGTGAGAGAGAGAGAGAGAGAGAGAGAGAGAGAGAGAGAGAGAGAGAGAGAGAGAGAGAGATAAAGAGGAAGAGAGAGAAGGAGGAGCAGCAGGGGGAATAGGGGAGGAGGGGAATAGGAAGGCTTAGAGAGGGAATGAAAAGCAGAGAGAGAGTCAGCAAAGACGACAAGAGACCGGCAGCCTGACTGAGGAGAAAAAAGAGTGCGAGAGTGCGAGAGGGAGAGAGAGAGCGACTTACCAAATAGCTAGCGCTCTCAATGTCAGCTTCATTCTACCCACGGACAACTGCTGTGTTCAAGCCAGAGAAGAGAGTTTTCACACGAGACAGAGGAGAAGAGGCAGAGCTCTGCTGAGACCAGAAGAGAGGAGAAGAGAAGAGAGCAAACCATGGACTCAGATTCTGGGGAGCTGAGTGAAGGAGAGCTTTCACCAGGTAAGAGAAGGAATTTTGACTCCTTTCCTTCTTTCATTTTTCATTCCTTTCCTCTCCTCATCTCCAACTCCTGCTTATTGAGTTTTTCCTATGGACTCTCTAGCCTTGTTATCACATTCTACCCATCATCCTCCCGATACCTCTCAACCACATGCGCCGTAACCCTGTTCGGCCACTCTGATATCCTGTGTTACTGATTCTGATGCCCAGGGTGATAAGGGGAGCAGCACTCAGCCTCAGCCTGCACTTGGCCACTTTGTGTTAAAAACACACACACACACACACACACACACACACACACACACACACACACGCACGCACATGCACGCGCACACGCACACGCACACGCATACGTACACACACACATACACACACACACACACACACTCACACACACACACACACACACACACACACTCACACACACACACACACACACACTCACACACACGCATACACACGCATACACACACATACACACACACATACACTCACACACACACAGGGTTTTGGCTACTCTGCAGGTTGGGCTGCCTGAATACTCTCCACAACTAAATCTTTCTGTGAGAGAGAGAGCAAAAAAGAGTATAGAGGGAGAGGGAGAGAGAAAAAGAAATGGGAGTGAAAGAGAGGGAGAGAGGGAGAGAGGGAGAGATGGAGAATGATAGAAGTACTTGCACTTTAGTCATCCTTCCTAACCTTCTACTCCAAAAAACTGCCTAACCAGTTGCATATTTGAACACATTTACTACTTAAATAGAAAAGAGCCCTAAGGAATATGCTCTTAGAAAAAAAAACAATATATAAAATAATTCATTTTTTCCACATTTTTCTGATTGTTTTGCATTTCTAGTGTGTGAGTACACTCATTTGTTCATGCAGAAAATCTGGAAATGAAATTAATTGTACATTCATTAATGTGTGAATTTTGACCTGGGTGTAAAGTCTGTCACCTGTGCTGCACTGCTGGTGAAGTATCATTATCAGGTATGCCGTGACATGAGGTAATAACATTACCCGAAGCAGTATTGTAACGTGTGTGGTTGAAACAGCCTTCATTGAAACAGTGCATTCATTGTTCAGGTGTGCTGGTGTTAACATCGCTGAAACAGCATTAGTTCACTCAGGTTCAAGTGTGCTTGTATACTTGGTGTATACTAGTGTTAGTACACTCTGGAATCCAGGAAACAAAAATACCCAGAGGAAACCCACACAGGCACAGGGAGAACATGCAAACTCCACACAGGCAGAGCAAACCTGGACCTGGTAGCTGCAGCTGTGAGGCAGCAGTGCTAACCACTGCACCTCCATGTCACGCCTCCCTGTGCGCCACCTCTCCCTGAGCCACGCACGCATGCATGCACACACATGATTAAAAAAAGACTCAGTGCCTATCTTAAGATTATATTAAAGCAGCTTTAGAACAGAAGAAAGAAAAATCTGTTTATCGTTCGCTTTCCTAATCACCAGATTAAGAATGGAAATTACATAATGTGTTGGAAATAACATGCTAAATAAAGTGTCTATAATGATGTGCTAACCAGTTTAACATGATCTGTGTGGTGTAGTACCATTATAAAACAACTCATACACAACATTTAAATATATATATGCAAATATATATATGCAAGAATGCAAAATGAACGCAAGCTACTACACAACAAACACACAAACAGGCAAATGCAGATACAGAACACTTGTAGGGTGAAGAACTAAAGTTCTGAAAGAAAACAAGTTGCTGAAGGTTGTGTGTGTCAGGAGCACAAGGCTTATACTACCATGTACAACCATGTACAACACTGACCCAGGATCAGATCTTACACAGCTCAGACCTTACATCATGATACCATAAACCCAAACTAACCCTAGAGCAGTGGCCAACAGTCCTATGACCACCACCCATCACTCCTTTAGTTGGGCTTTTCTAAAGGCTGATTCAAGTTTATCTGATGACTCATTTATATATATATATATATATATATATATATATATATATATATATATATATATATATATATATATATATATATATATATTTTTTTTTATGTGCAGTTCTCTGGGCTAGTCAGTCTCTCTCTCTCTCTCTCTCTCTCTCTCTCTCTCTCTCTCTCTCTCTTTCTCTCTCTCTCTTGCATTTGCTCTACCACCAGTCACTGAAAGGTCATCAAAGGTCATCTGTGTGTGTAGCACTACACAGTGAACTAAGGCGCTCTCACACAGACACTCCTCACTTCACACATCATACATTACACAGACACACCCATACACTCTCTTTTTTCCCCCTTCACACACACACACACACACACACACACACACACACACACACACACACACACACACACATACATACATACACTCACATACACATGCACACACTAGAGCAGCTAGTCTAGAGCAGCTGCAGGAAGGGATGAACGTAGAACCTTCAGAGTCAACTCCAGAGTCAAAGTCATCTCTAGAGACAGAGTCAGCTCTAGAGACATCTCAGAGGCTCTGACTTCACATCCACAAGTGCTGATTTGCTCCACCCAAGCTCCACAGAAGCTAGCTAGCAGATCACACACACACTTAAATACACATAGATACACACACATACACACATGCACACAAGCACACATACACAACCACATGCACACATATACACACGTCTTACACATGCACACACAAACGTTCATACACAAATCCATACACACACCCACATAAGGAAACTCTCACTCAACACATGCTCTTGTCCTATCGCTCTCTCTCTCTCTCTCTCTCTCTCTCTCTCTCCCTCACACACACACACACACACACACACACACACTTACACACACATATGCACAGAACCTCTCTAATTATCACCGAGAGACTGGAGATATTCAGATCTATTCTGAGCTCATCAAAGGTACAATATTGTGAGCTTTGCAAAACATATTCAGACAAAATAAAGTTGCAGTTCAAGCTTAGTGCCTAGGCAGGAGTCCAAACTTTTTCAAATACAGTGTGCTGATACACACGCAGACCAGCGCGGACACATATGAAGAGAAAAAAGCTGCTATTTTGTAATTAGAAACTGCAGGCATTTGAAGAACAGGCTTATATTTAATGATGTATTTTCCTTTTCAAGACAGTGGCTATGTCTGGGCTTTCAGAAGGTGTGTGATGTGTGTATATAGTTCCAGCAGATCAGGGAAATACTCTCCTTCAATAAAAGTGTTTGAAGCGAATGTTCTGCCCTCTGGTGAGGAATGATAAATATCACTCAAACACAACACACACACACACAAACACAAACACACACACACATGTCTTCTTCTTCTTTTATTTGTCTGTAAGATCCTCAGTTGTGATGTTTCCTTTTAAAGAAGTCATGTGGGCCCACGCCCTCTCACCCTTTTAGGAGTCACATCTGTGGTCTTTAAGTGAACCACAATTCTTTAATTGGAGAATGTGCATTCTATAAGCTCAGAGCAAGTATGAGAGTGAACCACTGTCTCTCTGTTTGTCTCTCTGTCTGTCTTACACACTAAGGGTATACTGCATAAAATTTGACATTTCATAGAACTGCCCTCTCTGCACACATGCAAGCAGACACACACACAGGAGCTCTTCCATCCAGGGTCCCAAACAGGAGGGTGAAGGCACAGCCATCGTGGCAACTCTCACAGTTGCTCTCATTAGCTCCACTGCTCAGCATTCAGCTCCCAGTGTGCCTAGCGCTTACTGCTTCAGCTGAGTAAACGCCCCGCTCGCCGATCTACCAGCCCCAACCAGCATCCTTGTGGCTAACTGGCCCACCCACTCATTACACATGAAATGTAACCACTACAGAGAGAGAGCAAGAGAGAGAGAGAGAGAGAGAGAGAGAGAGAGAGAGAGAGAGAGAGAGAGAGAGAGAGCGAGAGAGAGAGAGATGGCAGATTCTCTCTCTCTCGCATTTTCTCTTTCTCCTTCTCTTTCTTTCTTGCTCTTTGCCAGGACTCTTCACTGGAAAAGACGAGTAAGAGTAAAGGGGAGAGGTGCTTTTCTCCCTCTTGTGTGTGTGTTTTAGTGAGAGAAAAAGAGTTTCCTGTTTACTTGTTTTCTAAACATCAAGAAGAGTAGAGAAACAGTCCAAATGGCTGCTAAGTGATTAACTGGTTTTGCTGAGAGATGGAAATATTTCGGAGCCATACTTTACAAGGCTGCAAAAAACTGCATTCAGAAAAACAGCATGAAACACTCCAGTATTTTTCCTGGACATCTCTCTCGATCTCAGTCTCTTTTTACGTTTTGAGGTGTAACCACAGTTATTTCCCTCTCATTAGTGTCAAACTATGCCACATTAAGTCTCCAGACAGCCATGTCTACAGAGGCCCATCTAAATATGTTGTCATACAGTATTTAAAAAGTAATTCAGCTTTGATTGTCTCCCTGGTATAAATGTGGCATCTCAAAAATATCACTGAGGCATAGCAAAGACAACACATGATAGGGTTGATCCTGAGAGAATGGTATTTCTTGCTTTGTTTCAATAATTAATTAACCAAATTTACCATCTAACACACACTCTAAACACATGCACATACACACATACACACGCAGAACTGTGATCAACCCTTCTTCTAACATAGATTAACACACACAAACACAGAACTGTAATCACCTCTACTTTCTAATATAGACTAACACCAACATATGCATATGAAGAACTATGCTCACTTATGGGACACACAAAGCAGTTGGCAAATGAAGATGTTATTATTAGAGATCCAGACCAGCTGAACACACACACACACACACACACACACACACACACACACACACACACACACACACACACACACACACACACACACACACTGAAATTTTCTCAATGATACGCTTCCACCCTCTAGGTCCAGAATTAATATGCTGTAAGTTTATAGAGTCCACATATGTGAATTGTAATTATGAAAGCATCCACTTAGTGCTTGGTTTGAGTCAATGAGTCACTACTGAGACAGAAGCCAGCCACTGACATATAAATACACAAAGAGAGAGAGAGAGAGAGAGAGAGAGAGAGAGAGAGAGAGAGAGAGAGAGAGAGAAGAGTTATGGAAGAGTTGGCAGGCTTCATAGAACTAAAGGCTTTTCTGGAGATGAAGACACAGGCACCCACACTGAGATGCTGGCTATGCTTTTTTCCTCCCTCTTTGTATTTGAGGGGGTGGGGGTATATCTGTAACGATGTTTGTAAAGTGTAATAATACAAGCAGTCAAGCAGTGTGTGTGCGTGTGTGTGTGTGTGTGTGTGTGTGTGTGTGTGTGTGTGTGCTGTATGTATGTATGTATGTATGTAAGTATGTATGCTGGAGTGCAACATGCAGAGAAAACCTCAATTTGCAATAGTGGAGTTACTGGCAGGTTTTTACAGGCTAGTGACAGATACTGCAAAACTCAGCACAACAGTACAAGCCATCAAGAAGTACAACCCATCAAGAACAACCCTCTTACGACAGAGAGAGAGAGAGAGAGAGAGAGAGAGAGAGAGAGAGAGAGAGAGAGGGAGAGAGAGAGAGAGAGAGAGAGGGAGAGAGAGAGAGAGAGAGAGAGAGAGAGAGAGAATGAAGTGGGAAGGAGTAGTTACACTCATGTGTTCAAGTGGGTGAGAGAGAAAGTGGAAGGGAAGGTTTGGGCCAAAACAGCTTTAACGTAATGAAGCCCATCTGCAGTATGTCAGGACTAACTGGAGAACACAAACCTTAATCAAAAACAGCAGTGAGACACAGGAGCAAGACACAGCAGTGAGAAACAGCAGTGAAACAGGAGTGAGACAGCAGTGAGATACAGGAGCAAGACACAGAAGGGAGACAGCAGTGAGACACAGCATCGAGACACAGGAGAAAGACAGAGGAGTGAGACACAGTGGCTTTCAGACAACCTATGCCAAATGCAGAACTCCAGTAATCAAACAGCAGCATAATTCAATTTGCACATTGACAGATCACAGCTCACTATCCTGGCAAAACCAAGTACTTTAGATATCACTGGCAGGAAACAAAGCATATTGCTCAGACAGCACAGAGCACAGCATGCTACACAGAAGCAAAACACTGTAATCACACATGAAGAGCCAAAAAACACAGGTCATATTCCCCCGGGACCTCAGGCTAAACCCCGGTTTTGTGTTTCCCCTAGTTTAACAAAATCATTTAAGATGAGTAGCTCATTATCAAGTTCTTCATGTTCTGGTGGGTGGAGCAACACAAACATGCACAGAGCCCCTGTGGCAATCAGATCTGGCAGTCAGGGATCAGACATCTTACATGGGGCTTAGACACATAAAGTGCAAAACAGCATCCAGGACTGCAAAGTCTGATCCAGTAACTGGGATGACATGCCATCTACTTTAAACTTAGAATCTACTTTCCATAATTAATATCCAAAAGTCTTTAAAGAAACACATTCAAAACATGTTCTCAGGTGGTATGTAATGAGTTTGTACCACACATGGAGAAGCAGTAAGTAGTTTCCATCCAGTGAGATTGCTCCAAGGAGCAGAACGCAGTGAGGACCCTACATAATCTTATAGCCATTCTTCACTAAGAGAAAAAAGCTTTATTAATCACACCTGTAATTTTTGCCTTTAACTTTGAAGCACTTGTTTCATGACCAAATTATAAAGGCAGAGTTGACAAAGATAACAGTAATAAAAGTCAGACTGACAGCTCCATTTTTACAGTGTCAGAAGACAGAATCTGATCTCGCTCTCAAGACATGAGCTCACACACTGGAAGAGTCATAAAACACACAAACACAAATACACACACACAAATGTACGCTCACACTTACACTCACACACACAAATACATACCAACAAACACATACACACAAACACACACACTACAGTTTACATTTCACATAGAAGAAACAGCTATAAAACTCTAAGCGTGTTAAACTTTTTTAAACTCAGTCCCTGCCAATGTGTACTGGAGAAATAGATTCCACATTAGAGTCTTCTGCTTCAGCATGGCCTCTTCTCTCTTCCACTATTCTCTATCATACACAAATCTCAATCTCTCAATCTCTCTCTCTCTCTCTCTCTCTCTCTCTCTCTCTCTCTCTCTCTCTCTCTCTCTCTCTCTCTCTCTCTCCCTCCCTCCCTCCCTCCCTCCCTCTCCTATAGATCAACTGGAAAAAGCTAAATGAGCAGTCATGTCTTGCCAGAACGGAATCAGGGATCTTTCTCAGCTGACCGCAAATGATTGAAACTGAGTCCCTATTATTAGATGTCTACAGTGTCACTCAGTATTAAAGTGTGACTGATGCAGTAAACTCACTTTACCTTTGATACATGTCACAGATCAAGTAGTGCACCTTCACTGCGCATTGCAGAAATATGGAGCATCGCAAACTGGTCACCGCATCTAAATCCTGACAGAAACAACATCCATTAGTGATCAGAAAGGATCTCTAACAATTTCCAGCAAAGGAGTAGCTCCATCACAATGCACAAAGCTCAGTTGTTTGGGTTCAAAGTACTTTTTTATGTGTTTAGCATATGTGCTGTGATTACAGGCTTGGAGTGAGGGGCATGGATGAAAGCAGCTGAGAAAAAGAGACAGACAGAGAGATAGAGAGAAAAGGGCCAAGGTAGTTATGAAGAGAGAGCGAGAGAGGGAAGGACATAAAACCTATGAGACCCATTCTCTGTGAGCATGTGTATGTGTGTTATCTCTCTCTCTCTCTCTCTCTCTTGCCTCCCTCCATCTTTACTAGAGGTCATGAAGCAGGGTTTTTCCCCCATCTCTCCCTGTCCTCCCTGGCCCCTGCAAAGAAGAGCGTTATCTGTGCGTTATCGTTAGCATGGCACTAAGTGCAAATCATTCGATCTGTGCCATCAGTGCAGGCCCGTGAGCACCTGTAGTGTGCTATATGTTGTATCCTTGCCCACTGCTGATCCCAGGACATAGTGAAATGTATAAGTGAAGGCTAGAGTAAGGACATAGTAAGATGGTCCATCACTACCTGGAAGCAACGCTCCTCCTCACCTTAGCGACTGCAGAAGAGCAGCTGCCTTAATTTATGGGACATAAATAAGGTTTTTTGGCCCACTACGCATAACATAAGCACTTAATGATGTCAAAAATGTGTAGTAACTTAAGAATAAGTATAAATATCTTATGCCAAAGCAAATTAAATAATTCAAAAAAAACATTATAGGTTTAAAAAACCTATTTAAACAGGTTTTACTAATGTTATAATACATAAATTATGTTAATTTATTGTATTACTCAGACCACTTGTAAAGATATACTAAGCTAAATTAACCAGTGAGATGAATATTTTACATTTGATTCACATGAAACTTTAAATACAGTATTTAAAATATTTACCTAATAGTTAGGTCACCTTCTTTTAAGCATTTAACAAACTTTTTGTCTCCAAGTTGCCAGTGTGTCATTAAGGAATTAAACCCATATAATCACTGCTTTGTATATCATTACAGCTCACCACACATCCACCCACCCTGGCGTTTTCATCTCCAGTTGCCAGGGTCAGAGTGGATCAAAGTGAGCCACGGAGGAAGAGCATGACCCTGGCATTCTGGCCTACAGTCCTGACAGTGAGTGGGGTTCTTGGCTTTGTGCCCCAATTCAGAATCAAACTCTTAATATCAAACTCACGTAGTTACACCTCCACCGTCCCACCCCCATGCACAAACACACAGAGTAGACATGGAATTGTTTAGATATGAACCAGCCACTATCAAAGCATAAAGGCCAGGGTAAAGATTGATCTCCTGGCACAGTTCTAAAAGCTTTTCCTCTGGGAGAGGGGATGCCCAGACAAGGCTGTCTCCATGCACCTGTCCATCCTCATATTACTCTACAAATTCTGTCTTGCTTCTTCGTTCCACAAGGACCAAAAAGAATCGTGAGTGCCCTCATGATCCCAGAGAATCATGAGTACCCTCAGGACCCCAGAGAATCATGAGTACCCTCAGGGAGTATCGAGTGAATTCAGTGGCCTGTAGATTAGCAGGAGTCAGCAGTGCTACAGCAAATTCTGACCCTGCACCCAGAATAGAGCACACCGCATTAGAGCACATGGTTGAGTGAGTCAGAAATAACAAAAGGAAAAATTTGAATTAGATAGATAGATAGATAGATAGATAGATAGATAGATAGATAGATAGATAGATAGATAGATAGATAGATAGATAGATAGATAGATAGATAGATAGATAGATAGATAGATAGATAGATAGATAGATCTAGACAGACTATGAGCTGAGTTGCTATAACAGCATGTGACACCCAAAAGCTGTTATATTTTAAATGGCCAGTGTCCGACATGTTTGTGTGCTATTTGTGTGTTATTCAGGCTTTACATGATTTATTTCATTTATTGCTAGCACAGGCTGAAGTATTTGCATACATCGTTCCCTGCTTCACTGCAGTCAACTGTCTGCTCAATGGGTCTGTGTTACAGAAACACTATTCAGTCATGTTCATGTACAAGACTTTAAAAAAACTAAAGCCAACTACACTGTAAGCCAAATCAAAGTCCTTAACGACCTGTACAGAAAGGGGCAGACAGTTACTTGGAATACAAGATTGGCAAAGAGTTGATGAAGATCTCTTAATGTTCCATCTAGTTTCATGTGAAGCATAAAGGTCTGCTCTGTGAATCTGATGGACTGGGGAGATAAAAAGCAAATTAATTCCTTCTTACTTACACACACACACACACACACACACACACACACACACACACACACACACAGCAGGACAGGATCTTATTTTCCTTGATGAGTTAACATCAATGACATACACTCCCACAAAAAGTGACTGTGTACATGTGTGCAGGTGATTGACTTAGGCAACTTGTTGATGGAAAAACAATCTGACATCAAGTCATTACTCCACCCCTACCCCCCAAGAGGGTGTTTCTGGAGCACTGGGCTGGTGCTTGGAGTTCTCTACAGTATCTTTATTCTCTGCAATGTGCCCTCTTCTCTAACCTAGAGATGAGCAAAAACCTCAATTGTTTTTTCATTCAGTTTCACCCATTCTGTTGCCATGACCTGAACATCTCTTCAAGTCTTTGCCTTGACTGCTTGGCCTGGACTGCTTACTCATTTTGTACCAAGAAAAAAGCAATACAGCATGTAACAACATTTAATAATTTAGTCCCAGAGTCTGAGGAAATAATTCACACACACACACACACACACAAACTAGGTTTTAGCCTGTACTCTAACTTATGTCTTCTGGTAACCTATTTACAACCACATTTTACAGAGGTAATAAGTCTGGTTAATCTTTAGCACCTGAGCTCCTCAGAACTTAGTCTGATGGCACTTGGACAAAGAGAGAATGAAAGAGTGAGAGATTTCAACAGTGTTGTGAACATGTAGAAGATTTTATTGAAGCTTATCATGACAATGACTTATTAATTTAATACTCTAGAACCAGTGGTACATTCAAAAATGGAAGATTCACTTTTATATTTTTCCTTGTTAGTAGTCTCACTGTGTCCAGCTTTTGGACTATAGTGTAAAAAACTGAAACAGTTGAAGTCTGCAGAGAACTCCAGCAGAGGAACTTAAAAACACTCCACGCAGGAGTTTCAAAGAACCAGCAATTATCTGGTCTGCATCATTCAAAGCCAAGAATCAAGATAATCTGACACTGAAAAAAAACAGTGACTGACACATCTTCCTCTCAGCGGAACTGTGAATTTGGAAACTTGGAACAAGGACGCAGAAAGAGAAAAAAAACTCTGCAGGACAGCAAGTTTTTAGGAACAGTGTTGGAGGTAAACTCTGCAGGACAGCAGGTTTTTAGGAACAGTGTTGGAGCTAAACTCTGCAGGACAGCAGGTTTTTAGGAACAGTGTTGGAGCTAAACACAAGCAAGACGGTAAAGCCGCAGGATCAGAGCTGGAACTAAACCCTGTGCTGCCTGGTCAACCCTGGCATTGTAGAGATTTTTTTTTACACCAATGATGACTGTTAAGTATAGTTTAGTTTAGTTTTTTTTTCTGATTTAATGCTCTAATAAGAGGGTTTGTGGTGCAAAAGCATATGTAAAAATACATCCATTAAATAGATCTACCATGAAAATTTTAATCATAGTCATGAATGATAACAGACCTGAATGATAATGACATGACTGAAATCTGCTTGAAAGAAGCAAATTCAAGATGGTGGGTGGCCTGTCCCCACCCAGTTCAGTCAATGAAACATGAAAACATCAGGCCAAAAGCACCAATACAAGCATATACAAACTGAGTAGCGACTTTGCAGCTAACAACTTCTTCAGTTACTTAATTTTTTTATGTCTGTCAGCTTAAGCGGATATGTTAAAGCCTGATACAGCTAATGTTTCAGTATAGTTCAGTGTTGTTTGGCTGCATTAGCACATTTACAGTAGGCCAATGCTTTAGTGGCCAGTGATGAAAAATAGCTCAAACAGGAAAATAAGAGCCATAATTTTGAGGGAATCTGGCCTGTTATTCGGCTGACATTTTGTCATCTGGCAGCCAGTGTCAGACACTTGGGTGACAGTTTGTGGAGCAGCAAGCGAGACTGCTCCCATTTTGGGATGGAAGGTTCTAGGGCTGTTTCTCAACAGAGATAAAACAAGGATGTCGGGAGGGTGCCGTTAGCAGAACAAATTTTTCAGCAGAGATAAGGGTTCTCTTATGGGGGAGGGGCAGCTGTGTCACAGCTTAACATTAACATTTACAAACCCTGAGCACTGGCCCAGATCATTACAAATGGATCACCTTTTAGTCTGTTTTTGAGAAATGTGAACTGTGTGTTTGTAACTGACATCATAGTACTGTATTTACGAATGAGCCTCTTTTCAGTTTTTGAGAGAGACAGAGATGTTTTGGTGTTTCCTGTGGTTTAAATAATAGTGTTTTATAACATAAATGTGCCCCCCCACCACCCCACCCCACAATACATACACACAATCCAATGGTGGGTTCCTTCTCCTACCAAGGATCCAAGTGACCCTGGTTAGAAACAAAGGGAACCTCTCAAACACACACAATAAAATAAAGCACAACCTATGCCTCCAGGTTTAGAGATGACAGTCTAGTGTTAAAGCTCTCGTCATTCGAGTTATTCTCAGCAGCGACCATGGCCATGTAACTGATCCACATTGACTCATGTTGTTGTTTGTTGTTGTCTGACTCTTAACTCGCCTTTCTTTCCCCTGATTTTGTTACTGTACATCTAACCCTGGACCTTCAACTTTGTTTACGTGTGTGGCTCTTCACGCTACACCACAAAAGCTCTACTTTTCCCAAATGAGCCACCAGGGGGCCAAGCTAAAACGCTGAGGGATGACGCGTGATTAAAATCACTCATTTACAGGGAATATGATCAGAGATGAGGAGCACTAACTCATTACGCAGAAACAGGAAGACTTTTTTCATTCGTTGTGTAATTGTGTTACGGTTCATGATAATGGGAGTGGAGAACAGACCCTCATTTCTCTGACGTGGTTGTGTGTCAATGTAATTGCTGACAGACGTCTAGGGTTTTCTCATTAGGATGGTAGGTTAGTAATAAATAAATGCAGTCACAAACGCTAATGTACCATTTGAGCCTTTCCCTTCCGTGCTCGCACGTGCAGATACACACAAACACATTTGGCCTCATGTAAGGTAATTTCAGATTTCTTATCTTTAGGTTTGAACAACTACGCCATGTCAAATTAAGCAAACGCCTGCCACTCGACCCACATAAATATCTCAAGAAACATATATGCTAGTTCGCGAAAATTGTGGACTAGCATATATGACGTACCAAACGTCATTTATCTAGATTTTTTTTATTTTTTAAATGTCGTTTAAGGATTAAAAAGTATTACGTTTCCTGCTTTCGCTGCTCAGTAAATGAAAACATATCACTGTATTAATGAATTACGAGTTGCTGAGACCGAGAAGGGCCGTTTGCCGTGTGACTCTCATTGACAAGTCCGGGCTGTCAGAGAAATAAAGGGAATATGGTTTCAGATTGAATGATATTTTTAGATAACGTTTTCGCCAAAGCAAACGTGTACCTGACTAGACAGGATGCAAGACAGGATGTTATCTTGGACGGTCACAGTCAATAGAAATATCATTTAAATGGCAGAAGGCAATGTCGTCTCGTGCAATATCACAGAGCGTCATGCCGTAGCAGATCGGACGATACTGTCCGATACAACCTACACTGCCCTGGCAAAACAGCAAAAAGTCACATACTACTGTCAATCAGAACATTCGCAACATGAATATACATCAAATTGAACTCATATATTCAAACTCAAACGTTTTCAAGATAATAAAATAGGCACAATCCATTAGTCGATGTAGAGTAGTTTTCGTTTGAGTAACAGCAGTAAGTGGCTATTATGACAGATCTGGATTACTCATAAATTTTGTTCATGCCTAAAGGAATAGAAATATTTCTGAATGCGTTATGCAATTTAAGAATGAATTTGTTTTCTGCATGACGCCCAGGATTACTGCACCCTAGTCATATTTTAGACTGGGTCCAGTGGTCTTGTAAAAGACCCCAAACCCCATCCTAATCCTAGATAAATAATAAATATAATACAAAATAAATGTATCAAAATAGTTTATACAAATCAGCAGGTTTTAAGCATATTATTTAAATATTAATGCATTGTAAACAAACAAACAAAAACAGTCAAAAATGTCTTGTTGTGAGCCAGTGAAAGACATAAACATGATTGTGGAATGATAGATGACCCCCACCTGCCAAAAGAGTCACATATAGCAATGATTCACTATCCAATGATTCAGTATCCTGATTGCTCCCAGGGTAAATGCATCATGGGACTCTCTCGCTCTCTCTCTCTCTCTCTCTCTCTCTCTCTCTCTCTCTCTCTCTCTCTCTCTCTCTCTCTCTGTGTGTGTGTGTGTGTGTGTGTGTGTGTGTGTGTGTCTACTGATGTTTAGCTAATGGATAAATGCTTTAGCGGTTATGGTTAGACTCCAATATAAGCATTCAGAGTGGTTAGAGGAATCTTACATAAACATAGTCAGCTTCTTAACTGTGTGCCATAGGCCTAGAATCACTGAGCTCAGAAAAAACACTCACTATTGAAAATACAATGACAGCCATCAGTTCAGTCCTTAGAACTAAGCTAATGACACACAATCAGTGTGTGCTACTGTTCACAGTTTGGTATATTCAACTTTCAGAAACAGATCATTGGAACATGCGTGGAGGACTATAAGAGTTAAACCCATTCTAGAGGCTTCACACTCAGATTTAAGCATGCTGTAGGCTGCTTTATTCTGGCCAGGTTTCACACATGCATTCTAAAACTGTTCAATTTCACACTGCTGATTAGTTTATCGCCGAAGCTGGAGAAAGCCCTAGAGACACACCACTTCACACTGCTCAGGGACTAAGCCTCTAATGATGCCCAACTACCACACACACTGTTACACAAACTGTAAAACACACATGGTCAATCATTCTGTCCCCTCCATCTGACTCTCAGCTGCTTTTTCACACACACACACACACACACACACACACACACACACACACTCACACACACACACACACACACACACACACCTCAGGACAGGAAATGTCACTTTTCTAGTCAGGCCTGTCAGGACCATTTGAGATGAGTGTCATGTCTCCCTCCTTCCTCACCACTCTTTCTCCTGCCTCTGTTTTTCTGTCCTCATCACACTCTCCTCTCTCCATCCACCCATCTCTCCCTTCTCACCCCTCTCTACTCCCTCCACTGCTGTATCCTCACTCCTCTCTCTCTCCTTCCTCCAGCCCCCCCACTCACCATCCCTCACACATTATGAATGACAAAAATGACATTTATTGTTATCCATGTTGAGCCTTTGTCTGTCATGCCGCGGGGTCGCTCAGAGCTCCACTAAACTCTAGCAGCTAATGACATGGCAGTGTCCACCTCAGTCTGCATTGATGGTTCTCATAGGTCACACATGGCCGTCCAAGCACACCTCAACCCTGCAGCTAGATTAACTGTCTACAGCACACTCATACTGATCTACTACACACCCACACAAAAGCATATCTTCTTATAAGCACAAGGGAATGCAGGAGCATGTTGTCTAGCCTTTGTCTGATGACTCTTCTTGGGCAATAATGAACTGTGATTCTCTCTGAAATACCCACTCGGTGAGTCATCGAGTGAGCTCTGCATTGGTTTCGTCAGCTAATATGAGCTCTCACACCACCCTGATCCACATAGAAGAAGAGAATGCAGTAACAGAAAGAGAAAGAACCCAGCCAGTAGATTTGGGGATGTTTGCAGTAATCATATATATTAAGCCATACACAGCCCATGTCCTTAACCTCAGGCACAGTGTGTAAATAAAAGTCTGCCTTACCACTATGGTCTGACACTCACACTGTGTGCACATGTATGTGTGTGTATGCTAGAGTCACACACACACTGCACACTCTTCCTTAATGAACTGAGGAAGCACAAATCAGATAGAGTGGCTTTTGTGCCTATGCAATGGAAAAATGTGTACGTGGAGAAGCGGGGATATGGGCAAGAGGGAGAGTTACAGAAAAAGAGTGTAAGAGGAAAAAAGGGAGTGAGTGAAATCAAAAGAGAGGATGTTAAAGACAGAAAGAGAGAATGAAAGAAAGACAAAATGACAGAGAGAGAGAGAGAGAGATCTGTTTCTCACTGAAAGCCAGATGGAGATGCTCCATCGAGCTTTGGCTAAGCACTGAACTCAAAAGAGTCATACAGGAAAGCATGCAATGAAGACTGTTTTTGCTCCATCTGTAACCAAGCTGCCGTCAAACCAGCGACTACCAGGCCTGTGTAGAGGTGGAGCTGTATTTAGCACTTGTCCTGGTCATCACCATAGAAGGGTTTGGTGTGTGGCTACTCAATGTATTAAGCAGAAAATCTGCTTTATCAGAATTCAGTTTTTATGAGAGTTGTGCACAAATTATAGACATGGCTCCTTCCATCTTAGCCAATTACTCTGGCTGCTCCTCTCTTTCTTTCATTCTTCTCTCTCCCACTCCCTCTTCTTCCTCTCTTTCACTTCTTTCTGTCTTTCTTTCTCTATTTTATCCTCTCTCTCTTTGCATTCATTATTTAATTGCTGCTGCATTGACATGGTTGTTAAAGCGCAATAAAGGGCATGCTTTCTTG